>NW_023330455.1:0-49403 GCF_011100685.1 Canis lupus familiaris | reverse complement strand
CAAATCTGGTCCCATCTGGGCCTCACCGATCTGGTGACTTTGTTCCACACCTGACCTGATTGCTGTGGACTCTTTCTTGGCCCACCTGGAACTGGTGACTCTGATCCTATCTGCGCGTCACCCAGACCTGTTGACTCTGGTCCTCACATGGCATCATTCCTAACTGCTGACTCTGTTCCACACCTAGAGCCTCACCTGGTCATGATGACTCTGGAACTTCTCTGGGCCTCACCCTGACCTGGTGACTGGTCCCCATTAGGACGTAACCCGGACTGGGTGATTTCTGGTTCCCATCTAGGCCTCAAGCATATCTGGTGATTCTGGTCCTCAACTGGGCCTCACGTGGACTTAGTGAATATGCTCCATGTTGGCCTATTTGGACCTGTGACTCGGGTCCCTACCTGGGCATCATCGGCACATGGTTCCGCGCACCGCCTGCAGGTTGGCCTCACCTGAACCTGGTGAGTGGGATTGCCACCTGTGGCTCACCCATACCTGGTGACTCAGGTCCCCACGTGGGACTCTTGGACCTGGTGAATCTGGTCCTTAACCTCGTTCTTCTCCCAACCTGGGGACTCTGGTCATCACCTGGGCCTCACCTGGAGAAGGGAACTGGTCCCCATCTGGGCCTCACCCAGTCCTGGTTACTTTGTTCCCCACCTGGAACTGATTGCTGTGGACTCTTTCTTTGCCTCACCTGCAACTGGTGACTCTGATCCTATCTGGTGACTCTGATCCTATCTGGGCATACCCAGACCTGGTGACTCTGGTCCTCATGTGGGCATCTTGGTACCTGGTGACTCAGTTCCACACCTGAGCCTAACCTGGACGTGATGACTCTGGAACCTCTCTGGGCCTCACCCTGTCCTGGTGACCCTGGTCCCCATCTGGATGTCACCTGGAGCAGGCGATCTTGGTACCCCTCTGAGCCTCAACCAGATCTGTGTGCTTGGTCCTCAACTGGGCCTCACCTGGACCTAGAATATGCTCCATCTGGGCCTCATTTGTACTGGTGACTTGGTCCCCCCTCGGCATCATCGGTACAGGTTCCACTGCATGGCCTGCAGGTTGGATCACCTGGACCTGGTAACTCTGGTTCCTACATGGGCATCATCGGGACACGGTTCCTCTGCATGGCGCGAAAGATGGCCTCTCCTGGACCTGGTGAGTGTGGTTGCCACCTGTGCCTCACCCGTACCTGGGGATACAGGCCCCTCGTCGGCCTCTTGGACCTGGTGAATCTGGTTATGGGACCTGGTCGCTCCCATACCCGGGTCTCTGGTCACCCCCGGGCCTCACCTGGACCTGGTCAATGTGGTCCCCATCTGGGCATCACCCAGCCTGGTGACTTTGTTCCCCACCTGATGATTGCTGAGCACTATTTCTTGGCTCACCTTGAACTGGTGACTCTGATCCTATCTTGGTGACTCTGATCCTATCTGGGCATTACCCAGACCTGGTGATCTGGTCCTCACCTGGCATCTTTGGTGAAGAGACAGTCTCTTCAATAAATGGTGCTGGGAAAATTGGACATCCACATGCAGAAGAATGAAACTAGACCACTCTCTTTCACCATACACAAAGATAAACTCAAAATGGATGAAAGATCTAAATGTGAGACAAGATTCCATCAACATCCTAGAGAAGAACACAGGCAACACCCTTTTTGAACTCGGCCATAGTAACTTCTTGCATGATACAATCCACGAAGGCAAAAGAAACAAAGCAAAAATGAACTATTGGGACTTCATCAAGATAAGAAGCTTTTTGCACAGCAAAGGATACAGTCAACAAAACTCAAAGACAACCTACAGAATGGGAGAAGATATTTGCAAATGACATATCAGATAAAGGACTAGTTTCCAAGATCTATAAAGAACTTATCAAACTCAACACCAAAGAAACAAACAATCCAATCATGAAATGGGCAAAAGACATGAACAGAAATCTCACAGAGGAAGACATAGACATGGCCAACATGCACATGAGAAAATGCTCTGCATCACTTGCCATCAGGAAATACAAATCAAAACCACAATGAGATACCACCTCACACCAGTGAGAATGGGGAAAATTAACAAGACAGGAAACAACGAATGTTGGAAAGGATGCGGAGAAAAGGGAATCCTCATACACTGTTGGTGGGAATGTGAACTGGTGCAGCCACTCTGGAAAACTGTGTGGAGGTTCCTCAAACAGTTAAAAAAATACCTGCCCTACGACCCAGCAATTGCACTGTTGGGGATTTTCCCCAAAGAGACAAATGCAATGAAACGCCGGGACACCTGCACCCCGATGTTTATAGCAGCAATGGCCACGATAGCCAAACTGTGGAAGGAGCCTCGGTGTCCAACGAAAGATGAATGGATAAAGAAGATGTGGTTTATGTATACAATGGAATATTACTCAGCTATTAGAAATGACAAATACCCACCATTTGCTTCAACGTGGATGGAACTGGAGGGTATTATGCTGAGTGAAGTAAGCCAGTCGGAGAAAGACAAACATTATATGTTCTCATTCATTTGGGGAATATAAATAATAGTGAAAGGGAATATAAGGGAAGGGGGAAGAAATGTGTGGGAAATATCAGAAAGGGAGACAGAACGTAAAGACTGCTAACTCTGGGAAACGAACTAGGGTGGTAGAAGGGGAGGAGGGCGGGGGGTGGGAGTGAATGGGTGACGGGCACTGGGGGTTATTCTGTATGTTAGTAAATAGAACACCAATAATAAAAAATAAACTAAAAAAAAAAAGAAAAAAGAAAGAACCAGAGTCAACAGGTCGAAGTCAAGCGCAGGTGGCAACCAGGGTCAGCAGGTCCAAGTCAGGCCAAAGTGGGGTTCACAGTCATTAGGGCACGGTGAGACCAAGAGGGGGACCAGAGTCACTTGGTTCAGGTGAGGTCCATTTGTGGAACACAGTCACCGGGCCCCAATTGTGCCCAGTTGAGGACCATGGTTAACAGGGCCAGGTGAACCCAGAAGGGTACCGGAGTCCCCAAATCCAGGTGAAGACCAGGTGGGGACCACAGTCACCAGATCCAGGGTAGTCTCAGGTGCAGGCCAGAATCACCAAGTCCAGGTGAGGTGCAGGTGGCAACCACACTCACCAGGTCCCGGTGAGGCCCCGGTGGGGACCAGAGTAACGAGGGTACATGAGAAGCTAGAAACACTGCAGCCACTAGGTCCACAGGATGTCCATATGGGAACGAGAATCACCAGTTACAGGTGAGGACCAGGTGGGGATCCGACTCACCATGTCCAGGTGAGACCCAGGTGGGAACCAGTGTCACCATGTCCAGGTGTGGCCCAGGTGAAGACCAGAGTTAATAGGTCCGGCTGGGTCACTGTTAGTGAACAGTGTAACCATATCCTGATTCTACCCTGGTGGGTACCAGAGACACCAGGTCCCGGTGAGGCCCAGGTGGGACCAGAGATATGAGGTCCAGGTGAGGTCCCGATGGGAAACACAGTCACCAGGTCAGGTGAGGCCATGCTTAGGATCAGAGTCACCAGTTACTGGTGAGGCCCAGGAGGAGCCAGAGTCACCTGGTACAGAAGATGCCAAAGTCAGGACCAGAGTTACCAGGATCAGGTCAGTCCCAGTGGGGAATAGAGTAACCATGTCCCGATGATGCGCAGGTAGAACCAGAGTCACCAAATCCAGATGAGGAGTAGGTGGGAAGCATATTCTCTAGGTCTCGGTGAGGCGCACTTGAGGACCAGAATCCCCAGGTCTAGTTGAGTCCTAGAGGGGTACCAGATTCACCTGGTCTAGGTGACATCCAGATAGGGAGCAGAGTCACCATGTCAGGGTGAGGCCCAGAGGGGACCCAGAGTCATCATGTCCAGGTGAGGCTCAGGTGTTGAACAGAGATCCAGATCATAATGGTCCACAGGTGAGGACCAGAGTCACCAGATCTGGGTGAGCCCCAGTTAGGATCAGAGTCACCAGTTCCAGGTGAGGCCAAGAATGAGTCCACAGCAATCAGGTCCAGGTGGGGAACAAAGTCTTGAGGACTGGGTGAGGCCCAGATGGGGACCAGATTCACCAGGTCCAGGTGATACCCAGGTGGTGACCAGAGTTACCAGTTCCGGGTGACGACCAGGTAAGGACCAGATTCACCAGGTCCAAGTGAGCCCACGTGGGTACCTGTGTCACCAAGCATGGGTGAGGCTCAGGTGGCAACCCCACTCCCCAGGTCCAGGTGAGGCCAACCTGCAGTCCATGCAGAGGAACCATGTCCCGATAATGCCCAGGTAGGGAACAGAGTTACCAGGTCCAAGTGAGACCCAGATGGAGAATATTCACTAGGTCCAGTGAGGCCCAGTTGAGGACCACTGTCACCAGATCTGGTTGAGGCTTAGAGGGGTACCAGAATCACCTCGTCCAGGTGACATCCAGATGGGGACCAGAGGCATCAGTTCAGGGAGAGGCCCAGAGTGGTTCCAGAGTCATCATGTCCAGGTTAGGCTCAGGTGTGGAACAGAGTCACCAGGTACCAATGATGCTCAGGTGAGGCCCAGAGTCACCAGATCTGGGTGACGCGCAGATAGGATCAGAGTCACCAGTTCCAGGTGAGGCCAAGAAAGAGTCCACAGCAATGAGAGCCACGTGGGGAACAAAGTCACCAGGACTGGGTGAGGCCCAGATGGGGACCAGATTCACCAGGTCCAGGTGAGGCCCAGGTGGTGACCAGAGTCCCCGGGTCTGGGACAGGACCAGGTAAGGACCAGATTCACCAGGTCCAAGAGGCCCACGGGGGGAATTGAGTCACCAGCTATGTGTGAGGCCCAGGAAGCAACCCCACTCACCAGGTCAAGGTGAGGCCAACAGGCAGGCCAGAGTCACCAGATCCAAGTGAGGCCCTAGTGGGGACCAGTGTCACCAGGTAAATGTGAGTCTACAAGAACACCACAGACACCAGGTCCAGGTGAGGTTCATGTGGGAACGAGAATCACGAGGTACAGGTGAGACCCGGGTGGGCACCACAGTCACCAGGTCCAGACTGAGGCATAGGTGTGGGGAACAAAGTCATCAGGACCAGTTGAGGCCAAAGTGTGGAGCAAAGTTATCATGTGGAGGTGAGGCCCAGGTGGGGAACAGAGTAACCATGTCCCATTGATGCCAGGTGGGAAAAGAGTCACAAGGTCTAGACGAGGCCTAAGTGAGGAGTAGATTCACCAGGTCCTGTTGAGGCCCAGTTGAAGACCAATATCCCAAGCTCTGGGTGAGTCCCAGAGGGGAAACAGACTCACACGGTTCTGGTGATATCCAGGTGGGGACCAGAGTCACTACGTCAGGGTGAGGTCCAGAGGGGGACGAGAATCACTAGGTCCAGGTGAGGCCCCGATGTGGAACTGAGAAACCAGGTCCCATGATGCCCATATGAGGACTTGAGTCACCAGGTCCAGGTGAGGTCCCTGTGGGAACGAGTCACCTCGTCCCGGTGAGGGCCAGGTGGGACCACAGTCACCAGGTCCCGGTGAGGCCCAGTTATATAAGAGTATCCAGCTCCCAAAGATGCCCAGGTAAGGACCAGAGTCAACAGGTCCAGTAGAGGTTCAAATATGGATCAGAGTCATTGTGTTTCAGCTGAGGCAGATGGAGACCACAGGAACCAGGTCCAGGAGACCCCCATATGGGAACCAGACCCACCAGATCCAGGTGAGGTCCAGGTGGGACCACAGTCACAAGGTCCTGGTGAGGCGCAGGTGGCAACAGGATTCACCAAGTCCAGGTGAGAACCAGGTGGCGAACAGTCACCACATCCAGGTGCGGACCAGCTAAGGACCAGATTCACCAGGCCCAAGTGAAGCCCAAAGGGTGACCAGAGTCACCAGGTAAGGGTGAGTCCCAGAGGGGGAACCAGAGTAACCAGTTTAGTTTGAGGCCCAGAATGGGACCAGAGGTCCCTGGTCAGAGTGAGTCCCAGATGTGGAATAGAGTATCCAGGTCCCAGGGATGCCTGGGTGAGGACCAGAGTCACTAGGACCATGCAGGCCCATATGGGGTACAGAATCACTAGGTCCTGGTGAGGCATAGAATAAAACCACAGTCACCAGTATCAAGTGAACCCAATGTGGGAACCAGAGCCACTCTATCCAGCTGAGTAGCAGGTCCATGTGAGGCCCACGTGAGGACCAGATTCATCAGGTCGAATTGAGGCATAGCTGGGGACAAGAGTCACCAGGTATGGGTGCGGCCTAATTGGGGAAAGATTCAGCAGTTCTGAGTTAGGTCAAAGTGGGGACGAGAGACGCCAGGGTCCAGGTGAGGCCAAACTGAGGACCAGATTCACCAGATCCAGGTGAGGTCCATGTTTGAAAGAGAGTCACCAGGTCCAGCAGAGGTACAGTTGGAGACAAGAGTCACCAGATCCAGGTGAAGTCCAGGTGGGGACCAGAGTCACCAGATCCAGGTGAAGCCCAGGTGGGGACCAGAGTCACTAGGTCCAGATGACGCCCAGTTGAGGACCAGAGTTACAAGGTACACGTGAGGTCCCGGTGGGGATTAGAGGCAACAGGTCCATGTGAGGCCGGTTTGGGGACCATGGTCAACATGTCTACTTGAGGCCCAGGTGTGGAACACAGTAAGCAGGTCCAGGTGAGTCCCCGGTTGGGACAAGTGTCACCACGTCCAGTTGAGGAGCAGGTGGGGACAAGGATCACCATGTACAGGGGAGGCCGTTGAAAGAACCAGAGTCAACAGTTCGAGGTCTGGCGTAGGTGGCAACCAGGGTCAGCAGGTCCAAGTCAGGCCAAAGTGGGGTTCACAGTCTATAGGGCACGGTGACACCCAGAGGGGACCAGAGTGACCTGGTCGAGATGAGGTCCAGTTGTGGAACACAGTCACCGTGTCCCAATTTTGCCCAGTTGAGGACCATGGTGAAAAGGGCCAGGTGAGACACAGATGGGGACCGGAGTCCCCAAAAACAGGTGAAGCCCAGGTGGGGACCAGAGTAACCAGATCCAGGGTAGTCTCAGGTGCAGACCAGAATCACCAGGTCCAGGTGAGGTGCAGGTGGCAACCACACTCACCAGGTCCCGGTGAGGCCCTGGTGGGGACCAGAGTCACGAGGTACATGAGAAGCTAGAAACACTGCAGCCACCAGGTCCACATGATGTCCATGTGGGAACGAGAATCACCAGTTACAGGTGAGGACCAGGTGGGGATCCGACACACCATGTCCAGTTGAGACCCTGGTGGGAACCAGTGACACCCTGTCCAGGTGTGGCCCAGGTGAAGACCAGAGTTAATAGTTCCGCCTGGGTCACTGTTAGTGAACAGTGTAACCATATCCTGATGCTACCCTGGTGGGTACCAGAGACACCAGGTCCTGGTGAGGGTCAGGAGGGACCAGAGACATGAGGTCCAGGTGAGGTTCCATTGGGAACGACTGTCACCAGGTCTGGTGAGGCCATGCTTAGGATCAGAGTCACCAGCTAGAGGCGAGGACCAGGTGGAGCCAGAGTCACCTGGGACAGAAGAGGCCAAGGTCAGGACCAGAGTTACCAGGATCAGGTCATTCCCAGTGGGGAATAGAGTAACCATGTCCCGATGATGCCCAGGTAGAACCAGAGTCACCAGGTCCAGATGAGGCGCAGGTGGGGAGCATATTCACTAGGTCCCGGTGAGGCCCATTTGAGGACCAAAATGCCCAGGGCTAGTTGAGGCCTACAGGGGTACCAGATTCACCTGGTCTAGGTGACATCCAGATGGGGACCAGAGTCACGATGTCAGGGTGAGGCCCAGAGGGGATCAAGAGTCATCATGTCCAGGTGAGGGTCAGGTGTGGAACAGAGTATCCAGGTCATAATGGTCCGCAGGTGAAGACCAGAGTCACCAGATCTGGGTGAGGCCCACATAGCATCAGACTCACCAGTACCAGGTGAGGCCAAGAATTGTCCACAGCAATCAGGTCCCGGTGGGGAACAAAGTCACCAGGACTGGGTGAGGCCCAGATGGGGACCAGATTCACCAGGTCCAGGTGATTCCCAGGTGGTGACCACAGTTACCATTTCCGGGTGAGGACCAGGTAAGGTCCAGATTCACCAGGTCCAAGTGAGGCCCACGTGGGGACCTGTGTCACCGGTATGGGTGAGGCCCAGATGTCAACCCCACTCACCAGGTCCAGGGGAGGCCAACCTTCCGGCCATGCAGAGGAACGGTGTCCCGATAATGCCCAGGTATGGACCAGAGTTACGAGTTGCAGGTGAGGCCCTAATGGGGACCAGAGTCACCAGGTAAATGTGAGTCTACAAGAACACCACAGTCACCAGGTCCTGGTGTGGTTCATGTGGGAACGAGAGTCACCAGGTTCAGGTGAGACCCAGGTGGGGACCACAGTCAACAAGTCCAGATTGAGGACTAGGTGGGGGACCAGAGTCACCAGGACCAGTTGAGGCCAAAGTGCGGAGCAAATTATCATGTCCAGGTGAGGCCCAGGTGGGGAACAGAGTAACCATGTCCCATTGATGCCAGGTCGGAAAAGAGTCACAAGGTCCAGACGAGGCCTAAGTGAGGAGTAGATTCACCAGGTTCTGTTGAGGCCCAGTTGAGGAGCAGTGTCCCCAGCTCCGGGTGAGTCCCAGAGGGGGACCAGAGTCACCCGCTTCTGGTGATATCCAGCTGGAGACCAGAGTCACCACGTCAGGGTGAGGCCTAGAGGGGGACGAGTATCATTAGGTCCAGGTGAGGCCCCGATGTGGAACTGAGAAACCAGGTCCCATGATGCCCATATGAGGACCTGAGTCACCAGGTCCAGGTGAGACCCACGTGGGGACGACAGTCTCCAGGTCCAGATTGAGGCCTCGGTTGGGGGACGAAGGTCATCAGGACCAGTTGAGGCCAAAGTGCGGAGCAAAGTTATCATGTCCATGTGAGGCCCAGGTGCGGAACAGAGTAACCATGTCCCATTGTTGCCAGGTGGGAAAAGAGTCACAAGGTCCAGACGAGGCCTAAGTGAGGAGTAGATTCACCAGGTCCTGTTGAGGCCCAGTTGAGGACCAGTGACCCCAGCTCCGGGTGAGTCCCGAGGGGGACCAGAGTCACCCGGTTTTGGTGATATCCAGGGGGGGACCAGAGTCAGCACGTCAGGGTGAGGCCCAGAGGGGAACGAGAATCACTAGGTCCAGGTGAGGCCCCGATGTGGAACTCAGAAACCAGGTCCCATGATATCCATATGAGGACCTGAGTCACCAGATCCAGGTGAGGTCCCTGTGGGAACCAGTCACCTCGTCCAGGTGAGGCCCAGGTGGGACCACAGTCACAAGGTCCAGGTGAGGCCCTAGTATATAAGAGAGTATCCAGGTCCCAATGATGCCCAGGTAAGGACAAGAGTCAACAGGTCCAGGAGAGGACCAAATATGGATCAGAGTCATTGTGTTCCAGGTGAGGCCAGATGGAGACCACAGGAACCAGGTCCAGGAGAGCCCCATATGAGAACCAGAGCCACCAGATCCAGGTGAGGTCCAGGTGGGACCACAGTCACAAGGTCCTGGTGAGGTGCAGGTGGCAACAGGATTCACCAAGTCCAGGTGAGACCCAGGTGGCGACCAGTCACCAGATCCAGGTGCGGACCAGCTAAGGACCAGATTCACCAGGTACAAGTGAAGCCCAAGGGTGACCAGAGTCACCAGGTAAGGGTGAGGCCCAGAGGGGATACCAGAGTAACCAGTTTAGTTTGAGGCCCAGAATGGGACCAGAGGTCCCTGGTCAAAGTGAGGCCCAGGTGTGGCATAGAGTATCCAGTTCCCAATGATTCCAGGTTGAGGACCAGAGTCACTAGGGCCATGCAGGCCCAGATGGGGAACAGAATCACCAGGTCCTAGTGAGGCATAGAATAAGACCACAGTCACCAGTATCAGGTGAGCCCCTTATGGGAACCAGAGCCACTCTATGCAGCTGAGTCCCAGGTCCATGTGAGGCCCACGTGAGGACCAGATTCATTAGGGCAAATTGAGGCATAGCTGGGGACAAGAGTTACCAGGTCTGGGTGCGGCCTAGGTGGGGCAAGATTCAGCAGTTCTGAGTTAGTTCAAAGTGGGGACGAGAGACACCAGGTCCAGGTGAGGCCAACTGAGGACCAGAGTCAGCAGATCCAGGTGAGGTCCATGTTGGAAAGAGAGTCACCAGGTGCAGGAGAGTTCCAGGTGGGGACCAGAGTCACCAGATCCAGGTGAAGGCCAGGTGGGGACCAGAGTCACCAGATCCAGGTGAAGCCCAGGTGGGGACCAGAGTCACTAGGTCCAGATGAGGCCCAGGTGAGGACCAGAGTTACCAGGTACACGTGAGGCGCTGGTAGGTATCAGAGGCAACTGGTCCATGTGAGGCAGGCTTGGGGACCATGGTCAAGAGTTCTACTTGAGGCCCAGTGTGGAACACTGTAACCAGGTCCAAGTGAGTCCCCGGTGGTGACAAGAGTCACCAGGCCCAGGTGAGACCCAGGTGGGAACCAGGATCACCAGCTACAGGGGAGGCCCTTGAAAGAACCAGAGTCAACAGTTCGAGGTAACGCACAGGTGGCAACCAGGGTCAGCAGGTCCAAGTCAGGCCAAAGTGGGGTTCACAGTCACTAGAGCACGGTGAGACCCACAGGGGGAACAGAGTCACCTGCTCCACGTGAGGTCCAGGTGTGGAACACAGTCACCGGGTACCATTTTTCCGTGATGAGGACCATGGTCAACAGGGCTAGGTGAAGCCCAGGTGGGGACCACAGTCACCAGATCCAGGGTAGTCTCAGGTGCAGACCAGAATCACCAGGTCCAGGTGTGGTGCAGGTGGCAACCAAACTCATCCGGTCCCGGTAAGGCACTGGTGGGGACCAGAGTCACGAGGTACATGAGAAGCTACAAACAGATGGGATCCCTGGGTGGCGCAGCGGTTTGGCGCCTGCCTTAGGTCCCGGGCGCGATCATGGAGACCCGGGATCGAATCCCACGTCGGGCTCCTGGTGCATGGTTCCTGCTTTTCCCTCTGGCTGTGTCTCTGCCTCTATCTCTCTCTGTGACTATCATAAATAAATAAAAATTAAAAAAAAAAGATGCTAGAAACAATGGGGCCAACAGGTCCACATGATATCCATGTGGGAATGAGAATCACCAGTTACAGGTGAGGACCATGTGGGGATCCGACTCACCATATCCAGGTGAGACCCAGGTGGGAAACAGTGACACCATGTCCAGGTGTGGCCCAGGTGAAGACCAGAGTTAATAGGTCCGGATGGGTCACTGTTAGTGAACAGTGTAACCATATCCTGATGCTAACCAGGTGGGTACCAGAGACACCAGGCCCTGGTGAGGCCCAGGTGGGACCAGAGACATGAGGTCCAGGTGAGGTCCCTATGGGAACCACAAACACCAGGTCAGGTGAGGCCATGCTTAGAATCAGTGTCACCAGTTACAGGTGAGGCCCAGTTAGAGCCAGAATCACCTGGTAAAGAGAGGCCAAAGTCAGGACCAAAGTTACCAGGATCAGGTCAGTCCCAGTGGGGAACAGAGTAACCATGTCCCGATGATGCCCAGATAGAACCAGCGTCACCAGGTCGAGATGAGGCGCAGGTGGGGAGCATATTCACTAGGTCTCGTTGAGGCCCTGTTGAGGACCAGAGTCACCAGGTCTAGTTGAGGCCTAGAGGGGTACGAGATTCACCTGGTCTAGGTGACATCCAGATGCGGACCAGAGTCACCATGTCAGGCTGAGGCCCAGAGGGGATCCAGAGTCATCATGTCCAGGTGAGGCTCAGGTGTGTAACAAAGTATCCAGGTCATAATGGTCCACAGGTGAGGACCAGAGTCACCAGATCTGGGTGAGGCTCAGTTAGGATCAGAGTCACCAGTTCCAGTTGAGGCCAAGAAGGAGTCCACAGCAATCAGGTCCAGGTGGGGAAGAAAGTCAACAGGACTGTTGAGGTCCAGATGGGGACCAGATTCACCCTGTCCAGGTGATTCCCAGGTGGTGACCAGGATTACCAGGTCCGGGTGAGGACCATAAGGACCAGATTCACCAGGTCCAAGTGAGGCCCACGTGGGGACCTGTGTCACCAGGTATGGGTGAGCCCCAGGTGGCAACCCCAGTCTCTAGGTCCAGGTGAGGCCAACCTGGAGGCCATGCAGAGGAACCGTGTCCCGGTGATGCCCAGGTAGGGACCAGAGTTAGCAGGTACAGCTGAGGCCAACCTGCAGGCCATGCAGTGGATCCATGTCCCGATGATGCCCAGGTAGGGACCAGAGTCACCAGGTCCAAATGAGGCCCAGATGGAGCATATTCAATAGGTACAGGTGAGGCCCAGTTGAGGACCAGAGTCACCAGAACTGGTTCAGGCCTAGAGGGGTACCAGAATCGCCTGGTCCATGTGACATCCAGATGGAGACCAGAGTCACCAGGTCAGGGTTAGGCCCAGAGTGGTTCCAGAGGCCAGAGCCTCATGTCCAGGTGAGGCTCAGGTGTGGAACAGAGTCACCAGGTACCAATTATGCCCAGGAGAGGACCAGAGTCACCAGGTCTGGGTGACACTCAGATAGGATCAGAGTCCCCATGTCCAGGTCAGGCCATGAAAGAGTCCACAGCAATCAGGTCAAGGTGGGGCACAAAGTCACCAGGACTGAGTGAGGCCAAGATGGGGTCGGATTCACCAGGTCGAGGTGAGGCCCAGGTGGTGACCAGAGTCCCCGGGTCTGGGAGAGGACCAGGTAAGGACCAGATTCACCAGGTCCAGGAGACCCACGTGGAGACCTGAGTCACCAGGTATGGGTGAGTCCCAAGTGGCATCCCCACTAACCAGGTCCATGTGAAGCCAACCTCCAGGCCAAGTCACCCGATCCACGTGAGGACCGAGTGGGGACTGGAGTCACCAGTTAAAAGTGATTCTACAAGAACAACACAGTCATCAGATCCTGGTGTGGTTCATGTGGGAACGAGAGTCACCAGGTCCAGGTGAGACCCAGGTGGGGACCACAGTCACCAGGTCCAGATTGAGGCCTAGGTCGGGGGACCAGAGTCATCAGGACCAGTTGAGGCCAAAGTGTGGAGCAAAGTTATCATGTCCATGTGAGGCCCAGGTGGGGAACAGAGTAACCATGTCCCAAAGATGCCAGGTGGGAAAAGAGTCACAAGGTCCAGACGAGGCCTTAGTGAGGAGTAGATTCACCAGGTCCTGTTGAGGCCCAGTTGAGGACCAGTGTCCCCAGCTCCGGGAGAGTCCCAGAGGGGGACCAGAGTGACCCGGGTCTGGTGATATCCAGGTGGGGACCTGAGTCACCACGTCAGGGTGAGGCCCAGACGGGGACGAGAATCACTAGGTCCAGGTGAGGCCCCGATGTGGAACTCAGAAACCAGGTCCCATGATATCCATATGAGGACCTGAGTCACCCGATCCAGGTGAGGTCCCTGTGGGAACCAGTCACCTCGTCCAGGTGAGGCCCAGGTGGGAACACAGTCACCAGGTCCAGGTGAGGCCCAGGTATATAAGAGAGTATCCAGGTCCCAATGATGCCCAGGTAAGGACAAGAGTCTACAAGTCCAGGAGAGGAACAAATATGGATCAGAGTCATTGTGTTCCAGGTGAGGCCAGATGGAGACCACAGGAACCAGGTCCAGGAGAGCCCCATATGAGAACCAGAGCCACCAGATCCAGGTGAGGTCCAGGTGGGACCACAGTCACAAGGTCCTGGTGAGGTGCAGGTGGCAACAGGATTCACCAAGTCCAGGTGAGAACCAGGTGGCGACCAGTCACCTGATCCAGGTGCGGACCAGCTAAGGACCAGATTCACCAGGTCCAAGTGAAGCCCAAGGGTGACCAGAGTCACCAGGTAAGGGTGAGGCCCAGAGGGGATACCAGAGTAACCAGTTTAGTTTGAGGCCCAGAATGGGACCAGAGGTCCCTGGTCAAAGTGAGGCCCAGGTGTGGAATAGAGTATCCAGTTCCCAATGATTCCAGGGAGAGGACCAGAGACACTAGGGCTATGCAGGCCCAGATGGGGAACAGAATCACTAGGTCCTGGTGAGGCATAGAATAAGACCACAGTCACCAGTATCAGGTGAGCCCCTTGTGGGAACCAGAGCCACTCTATCCAGCTGAGTCCCAGGTCCATGTGAGGCCCACGTGAGGACCAGATTCATTAGGGCAAATTGAGGCATAGCTGGGGACAAGAGTCACCAGGTCTGGGTGCGGCCTAGGTGGGGCAAGATTCAGCAGTTCTGAGTTAGGTCAAAGTGGGGACGAGAGAAACCAGGTCCAGGTGAGGCCAAACTGAGGACCAGAGTCACCAGATCCAGGTGAGGTCCATGTTGGAAAGAGAGTCACCAGGTCCAGGAGAGTTCCAGGTGGGGACCAGAGTCACCAGATCCAGGTGAAGTACAGGAGGGGACCAGAGTCACCAGATCCAGGTGAAGCCCAGGTGGGGACCAGAGTCAATAGGTCCCGATGAGGCCCAGGTGAGGACCAGAGTTACCAGGTACACGTGAGTCCCCGGTGGGGATCAGAGGCAACAGGTCCATGTGAGGCCGGCTTGGGGACCATGGTCAACAAGTCTACTTGAGGCCCAGATGTGGAACACAGTAAGCAACTCCAGGTGAGTACGCGGTTGTGACATGTGTCACCATGTCCAGGTGAGTCCCAGGTGGGGACCAGGATCACAAGGTACAGTGTAGGCCCTTGAAATTACCAGAGTCAACAGTTCGAGGTGAGGCGCAGGTGGTAACCAGGGTCAGCAGGTCCAAGTCAGGGCAAAGTTGGGATTACGGTCACTAGGGCGCTGTGAGACCCAGAGGGAGACCAGAATCACCTGGTCCAGGTGAGGTCCAGTTGTTGAACACAGTCACCGGGTCCCAATTTTGCCCAGTTGAGGACCATGGTCAAGAGGGCCAGGTGAGGCTCAGATGGAGACCGGAGTCCCCAAAGCAGGTGAAGCCCAGGTGGGGACCATAGTCACCAGATCCAGGGTAGTCTCAGGTGCAGACCAGAATGACCAGGTCCACGTGAGGTGCAGGTGGCAACCACACTCACCAGGTCCCGGTGAGGCCCTGGTGGGGACCAGAGTCACGAGGTACATGAGAAGCTAGAAACACTGCAGCCACCAGGTCCACATGATGTCCATGTGGGAACGAGAATCACCACTTAGATGTGAGGACCCTGTGGGGATCCGACTCACCATGTCCAGGTGAGACCCAGGTGGGAACCAGTGTCACCATGTCCAGGTGTGACGAGGTGAAGACCAGAGATAATAGGTCCGGCTGGGTCACTGTTAGTGAACAGTGTAACCATATCCTGATGCTACCCAGGTGGGTACGAGAGACACCAAGTCCTGGTGAGGCCCAGGTGAGACCAGAGACATGAGGACCAGGTCAGGTCCCGATGGGAACCACAGTCACCAGGTCAGGTGAGGCCATGCTTTGGATCATAGTCACCAGTTACAGGTGAGGCCCAGGTAGAGCCAGAGTCACCTGGTACAGAAGAGGCCAAAGTCAGGACCAGAGTTGCCATGATCAGGTCAGTCCCAGTGGGGAATACAGTAACCATTTCCCGAGGATGCCCAGGTAAAACCAGAGTCACCATGCCCAGATGCGGCGCTGGTGGGGAGCATGTTCACTAGGTCCCGGTGAGGCCCACTTGGGGCCCAGAGTCACCAGGTCAAGTTGAGGCCTAGAGGGGTACCAGATTTACCTGGTCTAGGTGAAATCCAGATGGGGACCAGAGTCACCATGTCAGGCTGAGGCCCAGAGGGGATCCAGAGTCATCATGTCCAGGTGAGGCTCACGTGTGGAACAGAGTATCCAGTTCATAATGGTCCACAGGTGAGGACCAGAGTCACTAGATCAGGGTGAGGCCCAGTTAGTATCAGAGTCACCAGTTCCAGGTGAGGCCAAGAAGGAGTCCACATCAATCAGGTCCAGTTGGGGAACAAAATCACCAGGAATGGATGACCCCAGATGGGGACCAGATTCACCAGGTCCAGGTGATTCCCAGGTGGTGACCTGAGTTAACAGTTCCGGGTGAGGACCAGGTAAGGTCCAGATTCAACAGGTCCAAGTGAGGCCCACGTGGGGACCTGTGTCACCAGGCATGGGCGAGTCCCAAGTGGCAACCCCACTCACCAGGTCTAGGTGAGGCGAACCTGCAGGCCATGCAGAGGAACCATGTCCCGATGATGCCCAGGTAGGGACGAGATTTAACAGGTCCAGGTGAGGCCAACCTGCAAACCATGCAGTGAAACCATGTCCCGATGATGCCGAGGTAGGGATCAGAATCACCAGGTCCAATGAGACCCAAATGGAGCATATTTACTAGGTCCAGGTGTGGTGCAGTGGAGTACCAGAGTCACAAGACCTGGTTGAGGCCTAGAGGGGTACCAGAATCACCTGGTCAAGGTGACATCCAGATGGGGACCAGAGTCACCAGGTCAGGATGAGGCCCAGAGAGGTTCCAGA
This sequence comes from Canis lupus familiaris, assembly GCF_011100685.1. Taxonomy (NCBI): domain Eukaryota; kingdom Metazoa; phylum Chordata; class Mammalia; order Carnivora; family Canidae; genus Canis; species Canis lupus. The sequence goes on along the minus strand of NW_023330455.1, from coordinate 32,972 downwards.
GTCAACATGTCCAGGTGAGGCTCAGGTGTGGAACAGAGTCACCAGGTACCAAAGATGCCCAGGTGAGGACCAGAGTCACCAGGTCTGGGTAATGCCCAGATAGGATCAGAGTCACCAGATAGGATCAGAGTCACCAGTTCAAGGTGAGGCCAAGAAATAGTGCTCAGCAATCATCCAGGTGGGGAACAAAGTCACCAGGACTGGGTGATGCCCAGATGGGGACCACATTGACCAGGTCCAGGTGAGGCCCAGGGGGTGACCAGAGACCCCGGGTATGGGAGACGACCAGGTCTCCCATAGACCAGATTCACCAGGTCCAAGAGGCCGACGAGGGGCCTGTATCCCCAGGTACGGGTGAGGCACAGGTGGCAACCACACTCACCAGGTCCAGGAGAGGCCATCTTTCGCGCCATGCAGAGGAACCGTGTCCCGATGATGCCCATGTAGGAACCAGAGTTACCAGGTCCAGGTGATGCCAACCTGCAGGCCATGCAGTGGAACCATGTACCGATGATGCCGAGGGAGGGACCAGAGTCACCAGGTACAAATGAGGCCCAGATGGAGCATATTCACTAGGTCCAGGTGAGGCCCAGTTGAGGACCAGAGTCACCAGATCTGGTTGAGGCTCAGAGGGGTACCAAGATCGCCTGCTCCAGGTGACATCCAGATGGGGACCAGGGTCACCAGGACAGGGTGAGGCCCAGAGAGGTTCCAGAGTCATCACGTCCAGGTTAGGCTCAGGTGTGGAACTGAGTCACCAGGTACCAAGATGCCCACATGAGGACCAGAGTCACCAGGTCTGGGTAATGCCCAGATAGGATCAGAGTCACCAGATAGGATCAGAGTCACCAGTTGCAGGTGAGGCAAAGAAAGAGTCCACAGCAATCAGTTCCAGGTGGGGAACAAAGTAACCAGGACTGGGTGAGGCCCAGATGGGGACCAGTTCCCCTTCTCCAGGTGAGGCCCAGGTGATGACCAGAGTCCCCAGGTTGGGAGAAGACGAGGTAAGGACCAGATTCACCAGGTCCAAGAGTCCCACGTGGGGACCTGAGTCACCAGGTATGGGTGAGCCACAGGTGGCAATCCCACTCACCAGGTTCAGGTGAGGCCAACCTGCAGGCGGTGCGCGGAACCATGTGCCGATGATGCCCAGGTAGGGACCCGAGTCACCAGGTCCAAATAAGGCCAACATGGAGCATATTCACTAAGTCCACGTGAGGCCCAGTTGAGGACCAGAATCACCAGATATGCTTGAGGCCTAGATGGGAACCAGAATCACCCAGTCCGGGTTACGTCCTAATGGGGACCAGAGTCACCAGGTCAGGGTGAGGCCCAGAGAAGTTCCAGAGTCATCATGACCAGGTGAGGCTCAGGTGTGGAACAGAGTCAGCAGTTAGGAATGATGCCCATGTGAGGACCAGAGTCAACAGGTCTGGGTGACGCGCAGATAGGATCAGAGTCACCAGTTCCAGGTGAGGCCAAGAAAGAGTCCACAGCAATCAGGTCAAGGTGTGGAACAAAGTCACCAAGAATGGGTGAGGCCCAGATTGGGACCAGATTGACCAGATCCAGGTGAGGCCCAGGTGGTGACCAGAGTCATCGGGTCTGGGAGAGGACCAGGTAAGGACCAGATTCACCAGGTCCAAGAGGCTCACGTGGGGACCTGAGTCACCAGGTATGGGTGAGGCCCTAGTGGCAACGCACTCACCAGGTCCAGGTAAGGCCAACCTGCAGGCCAGAGTCATCAGATCCAGGTGAGGCCCTAGTGGGGACCCGAGTCACCAGGTAAATGTGAGTCTACAAGAACACCACAGTCACCAGGTCCAAGTGTGGTTCATGTGGGAACGAGAGTCACCAGGTCCAGGTGAGACCCAGGTGGGGACCATAGTCACCAGGTCCAGATTGAGGACTAGGTAGGGGGACCAGAGTCATCAGGACTTGTTGAGGCCAAAGTGTGGAGCAAAGTTATCATGTCCAGGTGAGGCCCAGGTGGGGAACAGAGTAACCATGTCCCATTGATGCCAGGTGGGAAAAGAGTCACAAGGTCCAGACGAGGCCTAAGTGAGGAGTAGATTCACCAGGTCCTGTTGAGGCCCAGCTGAGGACAAGTGTCGCCAGCCACGGGTGAGTCCCAGAGGGGGACCAGAGTCACCCGGTTCTGGTGATATCCAGGTGGGAGCCAGAGTCAGCACGTCAGGGTGAGGCCCAGAGGGGACGAGAATCACTAGGTCCAGGTGAGGCCTCGATGTGGAACTGAGAAACCAGGTCCCATGATGCCCATATGAGGACCTGAGTCACCAGGTCCAGGTGAGGTCCTGTGGGAACCAGTCACCCGGTCCAGGTGAGGCCCAGGTGGGACCAGAGTCACCAGGTCCAGGTGAGGCCCAGGTATATAAGAGAGTATCCAGGTCCCAATGATGCCCAGGTAAGGACTAGAGTCAACAGGTCCAGGAGAGGCCCAAATATGGTTCAGAGTCATTGTGTTCCAGGTGAGGCCAGATGGAGACCACAGGAACCAGGTCCAGGAGAGCCCCATATGGGAACCAGAGCCACCAGATCCAGGTGATGTCTGGGTGGAACCACAGTCACAAGGTTCAGGGGAGGCGCAGGTGGCAACAGGTTTCACCAAGTCCAGGTGAGGCCCAGGTAGCGACCGGTCACCAGATCCAGGAGCGGAACAGCTAAGGACCAGATTCACCAGGCCCAAGTGAAGCCCAAGGGGTGACCAGAGTCACCAGGTAGGGGTGAGGCCCAGAGGGGGAACCAGAGTAACCAGTTTAGTTTGAGGCACAGAATGGGACCCTAGGTCCCTGGTGAAAGTGAGGCGCAGATGTGGAATAGAGTATCCAGATCCCAATGATGCCTGGGTGAGGAAAAGATTTACTAGGGCCATGCAGGCCCAGATGGGGAACAGAATCACTAGGTCCTGGTGAGGCATAGAATAAGACCACAGTCAGCAGTATCAGGTGATCCCCTTGTGGGAACCAGAGCCACTCTATCCAGCTGAGTCCCAGGTCCTTGGAGGCCCACGTGAGGACCAGATTCATCAGGTCGAATTGAGGCATAGCTGGGGACAAGAGTCACCAGGTCTGCGTGCGGCCTAGGTGGCAAGATCAGCAGTTCTGAGTTAGGTCAAAGTGGGGACGAGAGACACCAGGTCCAGGTGAGGGCAAAGTGAGGACCATAGTAACCAGATCCAAGTGAGGTCCATGTTGGAAAGTGAGTCACCAGGTCCAGGAGAGGTTCAGGTATGGACCAGAGTCACCAGTTCCAGGTGAAATCCAGGTGGGGACCAGAGTCACCAGTTCCAGGTGAAGCCCAGGTGGCGACCAGAGTCACTAGGTCCAGATGAGGCCCAGGTGAGGACCAGAGTCACCAGATCTGGGAGAGGCCCAGTTGTGATCAGACTTACCACTTCCAGGTGAGGCCAAGAAGGTGTCCACAGCAATCAGGTCCACGTGGGGAACAAAGTCACCAGGACTAGGTGATTCCCAGGTGGTTACCAGATTTACCAGTTCCGGGTGAGGACTAGGTAATAGGATCAGAGTCACCAGTTCAAGGTGAGGGCAAGAAAGAGTCCAGAGCAATCAGGTCCAGTTGGGGAACATAGTCACCAGGACTGGGTTAGGCCCAGATGGACCCAGATTCACCAGGTCCAGGTGAGGCCCATGTTGTGACCAGATTCCCCGGGTCTGGGAGAAGCCCAGGTAAGGGCCAGATTCACCAGGTCCAAGAGGCCCATGTGGGGACCTGAGTCACCAGGTAAGGGTGAGGCCCAGGTGGCATCAACTAATCAAGTCCAGGTGAGGTCAACCGGCAGGCCAGAGTCACCAGGACCAGGGGAGGCCCAAGGGGTGACCAGAGTCACCAGGTAAGGGTGAGGTTAAGAGGGGGAACCAGAGTAACCAGTTTAGTTTGAGGCCCAGAATGGGACCAGCGGTTCCTGGTAAAAGTGAGGCCCAGGTGTGGAATAGAGTATCCAGGTCCCAATGATGCCTGAGTGAGGACCAGAGTCACTAAGGCCATGCAGGCCCAGATGGGGAACAGAATCACTAGGTTCTGGTGAGGCATAGAATAAGACCACATTCAGCAGTATCAGGTGAGCCCCTAGTGGGAACCAGAGCCACTCTTTCCAGCTGAGTCCCAGGTAAATGTGAGGTCCACGTGAGGACCAGATTCATCAGGTCGAATTGAGGAATAGCTAGGGACAAGAGTCACCAGGTCTGGGTGCGTAATAGGTGGGGCAAGATTCAGCAGTTCTGAGTTAGGTCAAAGTGGGAAAGAGAGACACCGGTCCAGGAGAGGTCCAGATTGGGATCAGAGTCACCAGATCCAGGTGAAGTCCAGATGGGGACCAGAGTCTCCAGATCCAGGTGAAGCCCAGGTGGGGACCAGAGTCTCTAGGTCCAGATGAGGCCCAGGTGAAGACCAGAGTTACCAGGTACACGTGAGGCCCCGGTGGGGATCAGAGGCAACAGGTCCATGTGAGGCCGGCTTGGGGACCATGGTCAACAGCTCTACTTGAGGCCCAGGTGTGGAACACAGTAAGCAGGTCCAGGTGAGTCCCCATGGTGACAAGAGTCACCACGTCCAGGTGAGGCCCAGGTTCGGACCAGGATCACCAGGTACAGGGGAGGCCCTTGAAAGAACCAGAGTCAACAGTTCGAGTTCAGGCGCAGGTTTCAACCAGGGACAGCAGGTCTAAGTCAGGGGAAAGTGGGGTTCACAGTCACTAGGGAATGGTGAGACCCAGAGGGGCACCAGAGTCACGTGGTCCAGGTGAGGTCCAGTTGTGGAACACAGTCACCGCGTCCCAATTTTGCCCAGTTGAAGACCATGGTCAACAGGGCCTGGTGAGCCTCACATGGGGACGAGAGTCCCCAAATCCAGGTGAAGCCCAGGTGGGGACCACAGTCACCAGATCCTGGGTAGTCTCAGGTGCAGACCAGAATCACCAGGTCCAGGTGAGGTGCAGGTGGCAACCACACTCACCAGGTCCCGGTGAGGCCCTGGTGGGGACCAGTGTCACGAGGTACATGACAAACTAGAAACACCGCAGCCACCAGGTCCACATGATGTCCATGTGGGAACGAGAATAAACAGTTATAGGTTAGGACCAGGTGGGTATCTGACTCACCATTTCCAGGTGAGACCCAGGTGGGAACGAGTGTCACCATGTCCAGGTGTGGCCCAGGTGAAGACCAGAGTTAATAGGTCCGGCTGGGTCACTGTTAGTGAACAGTGTAACCATATCCTGATGCTACCCAGGTGTGTACCAGAGACACCAGGTCCTGGTGAGGCCCAGGTGGGACCAGAGACATGAGGTCCAGGTGAGTTCCCGATGGGAACCGCAGTCACCATGTCAGGAGAGGCCATGCTTTGGATCAGAGTCACCAGTTACAGGTGAGGCCCAGGTGGAGCCAGAGTCACCTGGTACAGAAGAAGCCAAAGTAAGGACCAGAGTTACCAGGATCAGGTCAGTCCCAGTGGGAAACAGAGTAACCATGTCCCGATGATGCCCAGGTAGACCCAGCGTCACCAGGTCCAGATGAGGCGCAGGTGGGGAGCATATTCACTAGGTCTCGGTGACACCCAGTTGAGGACCAGTGTCACCAGGTCTATTTGAGCCCTAGAGGGGTACCAGATTCACCTGGTCTAGGTGACATCCAGATGGGGACCAGAGTCACCATGTCAGGCTGAGTCCCAGAGGGGATCCAGAGGCAGCATGTCCAGGTGAGGCTCAGGTGTGGAACAGAGTATCCAGGTCATAATGGTCCACAGGTGAGGACCAGAGTCACCAGATCTGAGTGAGGCCCAGTTAGGATCATAGTCACCAGTTCCAGGTGAGGCCAAGAAGGAGTCCACAGCAATCAGGTCCAGGTGGGGAAGAAAGTCAACAGGACTGGGTGAGGCCCAGATGGGGACCAGATTCACCAGGTCCAGGTGATTCCCAGGTGGTGACCAGGGTTACCAGGTCCGGGTGAGGACCAGGTTAGGACCAGATTCACCAGGTTCAAATGAGGCCCACGTGGTGACCTGTCACCAGATACAGGTGCGGACCAGCTAAGAACCAGATTCACCAGCCGCAAGTGAAGCCCAAGGGGTGACCAGTGTCACCAGGTAAGGGTGAGGCCCAGAGGGGGAACCAGAGTAACCAGTTTAGTTTGAGGCCCAGAATGGGACCAGAGTTCCCTGGACAAAGTGAGGCCCAGGTGTGCAATAGAGTATCCAGGTCCCAATGATGCCTGGGTGAGGACTAGAGTCACTAATGCCATGAAAGCCCAGATGGGGAACAGAATCACTAGATCCTGGTGAGGCATAGAATAAGAACACAGTCAGCAGTATCAGGTGAGCCCCTTGTGGGAACCAGAGCCACTCTATCCAGCTGAGTCCCAGGTTCATGTGAGGCCGACGTGAGGACCAGATTCATCAGGTCGAATTGAGGCATAGCTGGGGACAAGAGTCATGAGGTCTGGGTGCGGCCTAGGTGGGGCAAGATTCAGCAGTTCTGAGTTAGGTCAAAGTAGGGACAAGAGACACCAGTCCAGGTGAGGCCAAACTGAGACAAGAGTCACCAGATACAGGTGAGTTCCAGGTGGGGACCAGAGTCAGGAGATCCATGTGAAGTCCAGGTGGGGACCAGAGTCATTAGGGGCAGATGAAGCCCAGGTGAGGACCAGAGTTACCAGGTACACGTGAGGCCCCGGTGGGAATCAGAGGTAACAGGTCCATGTGAGGCGAGCTTGGGGACTATGGTCAAGAGGTGTAATTGAGGCCCAGGTGTGGGACACAGTAAGCAGGTCCAGATGAGTCCCCGGTGGTGACTAGAGACACCACGTGCAGGTGAGGCCCAGGTGGGCATCAGGATCACCGGGTATAGGGGAGGCCCTTGAAAGAACCAGAGTCAACAATTCGAGGTCAGGCACAGGTGGCAACCAGGGTCAGCAGGTCGAAGTCAGGCCAAAGTGGGGTTCACAGTGACTAGGGCATGGTGAGACCCAGAGGGGGACCAGAGTCACCTGGTCCAGGTGAGTTCCAGTTGTGGAACACAGTCACAGTGTCCCAATTTTGCCCAGTTGAGGACCATGGTCAAAGGGCCAGGTGAGGCCCAGATGGGGACCGGGGTACCCAAATCCAGGTGAAGCCCAGGTGGGGACCACAGTCACCAGATCCAGGGGAGTCTCAGGTGCAGACCAGAATCACCAGGTCCAGGTGTGGTGCAGGTGGCAACCACACTCACCAGGTCCCGGTGAGGCCCTGGTGGGGACCAGAGTCACGAGGTACATGAGAAGCTAGAAACACTGCAGCCACCAGGTCCACATGATGTCCATGTGGGAACGAGAATCACCAGTTACAGGGGAGGACCAGGTGGGGATCCGACTCACCATGTCCAGGTGAGACCGAGGTGGGAACCAGTATCACCATGTCCAGGTGTGGCCCAGGTGAAGGCCAGAGTTAATAGGTCCCGCTGAGTCACTGTTATTGAACAGTGTAACCATATCCTCATGCTACCGAGGTGGGTACCGAGACACCAGGTCCTGGTGAGGCCCAGTTGGGACCAGAGACATGAGGTCCAGGTGAGGTCCCGATGGGAACCACAGTCACCAGGTCAGGTGAGGCCATGCTTACGATCAGAGTCACCAGTTACAGGTGAGGCCCAGGTTGAGCCAGAGTCACCTGGTACAGAAAATGCCAAAGTCAGGAATAGTGTTACCAGGTCAGGTCACTCCCAGTGGGGAATAGAGTAACCATGTCCCGATGATGCACACGTAGAACCAGAGTCACCATGTCCAGATGAGGCGCAGTTGGGGAGCATATTCACTAGGTCCCGGGGAGTCCCAGTTGAGGACTAGAGTCACCAGGTTTGGTTGAGGCCTAAAGGGGGTACCAGATTCACCTGGTCTAGGAGACATCCAGATGGGGACCAGAGTCTCCATGTCAGAGGGAGGCCCAGAGTGGAACCAGAGTCATCATGTCCAGGTGAGTCCCAGGTGTGGAGCAAAGTTATCATGTCCAGGTGAGGCCCAGGAGGGAAACAGAGTAACCATGATCCCATTGATGCCAGGTGAGAAAAGAGTCACAAGGTCCAGACGAGACCTAAGTAAGGAGTAGATTCAACAGGTACTGTTGAGATCGAGCTGAGGACAAGTGTCGCCAGCTTCGGGTGAGTCCCAGAGGGGGACCAGAGTCACCCGGTACTGGTGATATCCAGGTGGGGACCAGAGTCACCACGTCAGGGTGAGGCCCAAGGGGACGAGAATCACTAGGTCCAGGTGAGGCCCCGATGTGGAACTGAGAAACCAGGTCCCATGATGCCAATATGAGGACCTGAGCCACCAGGTCCAGGTGAGGTCACTGTGGGAACAAGTCACCTCGTCCAGGTGAGATCCAGGTGGGACCACAGTCACCAGGTACAGATGAGGCCCAGGAATATAAGAGAGTATCCAGGTCCCAATGAAGCCCAGGTAAGGACCAGAGTCAACAGGTCCAGGAGAGGCCCAAATATGGATCAGAGTCATTGTGTTCCAGGTGAGGCCAAATGGAGACCACAGGAACCAGGTCCAGGAGAGCCCCATATGGGAACCAGAGCCACCAGATCCAGGTGAGGTCCAGGTGGGGCCACAGTCACAAGTCCAGGGGAGGCGCAGGAGGCAACAGGATTCAACAAGTCCAGGTGAGACCCAGGTGGCGACCAATCACCAGACCCAGGTGCGGACCAGCTAAGGACCAGTTTCAGCAGGCCCATATGAAGCCTAAGGGGTGACCAGAGTCACCAGGTAGGGGTGAGGCCCAGAGGGGGAACCAGAGTAACCAGTTTAGTTTGAGGCCCAGAATGGGACCAGAGGTCCCTCGTCAAAGTGAGGCTCAGGTGTAGAATAGATTATCCAGGTCCCAATGATGCCTGGGTGAGGACCAGAGTCACTAGGGCCATGCAGGCCCAGAAGGCAAACAGAATCACTAGGTCCTGGTGAGGCATAGAATAACACCACAGTCAGCAGTATCAGGTGATCCCCTTGTGGGAACCAGAGCCACTCTATGGAGCTGAGTCCCAGGTCCATGTGAGGCCCAGGTGAGGACCAGATTCATCAGGTCGAATTGAGGCATAGCTGGGGACAAGAGTCACCAGATCTGGGGGCGGCCTAGGTGTCGCAAGATTTTGCAGTTTTGAGTTAGTTCAATGTGGGGATGAGAGACACCAGGTCCAGGTGAGGGCAAAGTGAGGACCAGAGTCACCAGATCCAGGTGAGGTCCATGTTGGACAGAGAGTCACCAGGTCCAGGAGATGTCCAGGTGGGGACCAGAGTCACCAGATCCAGGTGAAGTCCAGGTGGGGACCAGAGTCACCAGATCCAGGTGAAGAACAGGTGGTGACCAGAGTCACTAGGTCCAGATGAGGCCAGGTGAGGACCAGAGTTACCAGACAACTGAGGCCCCGGTGGGGATCAGAGGCAACAGGTCTACTTGAGGCCCAGGTGTAGAACACAGTAACAAGGGCCAGGTGAGTCCCCGGTGTTGACAAGAGTCACCACGTCCAGGTGAGGCCCAGGTGGGGACCAGGATCACCAGATCCAGGGGAGGCCCTTGAAAGAACCAGAGTCAAAAGTTCGAGGTCAGGAGCAGGTTGCAACCAGGGTCAGCAGGTCCAAGTCAGGCCAAAGTGGGGTTCACAGTCACTAGGGAACGGTGAGACCCAGAGGGGTACCAGAGTCACCTGGTCCAGGTGAGGTCCAGTTGTGGAACACAGCCAACGGGACCAATTTTGCCCAGTTGAGGACCATGGTCAACACGGCCAGGTGAGGCCCAGATGGGGACCAGAGTCCCCAAATCAGGTGAACCCAGGTGGGGACCACAGTCACCAGATCCAGGGTAGTCTCAAGTGCAGACCAGAATCACCAGATCCAGGTGAGGTGCAGGTGGCAACCACACTCACCAGGTCCCGGTCAGGTCCTGATGGGGACCAGAGTCACGAGGTACATGAGAAGCTAGAAACACTGCAGCCACCAGGTCCACATGATGTCCATGTGGGAACGAGAATCACCAGTTACAGGTGAGGAGCAGGTAGGGATCTGAGTCACCATGTCCAGGTGAGACCCTGGTGGGAACCAGTGTCACCATGTCCAAGTGTAGACCAGGTGAAGACGAGAGTTAATAGGTCCGGCCGCGTCACTGTTGGTGAACAGTGTAACCATATCCTGATGCTACTCAGGTGGGTACCAGATACAAGTCCTGGTGAGTCCTAGTTGGGACCAGAGACATGAGGTCCAGGTGAGGTACCGATGGAAACCACAGTCTCCAGGTGAGGTGAGTCCATGCTTAGGATCAGAGTTACCACTTACAGGTGAGGTCCAGGGGGAGCCAGAGTCACATGACACAGAAAAGGCCAAAGTCAGGACCAGAGTTACCACGATCAGGTCAGTCCCACTGGGAATAGAGTAACCACGTCCCGATGATGCCCAGGTAGAACCACATTTACCAGGTGCAGGTGCGGCCAACCTAAAGGCCATGCAGTGGAACCTTGTCCCGATGATGCCCAGGTAGGGAAGAGAGTCACCAGGTCCAAATGAGGACCAGATGGAGCATATTCACTAGGTCCAGACGAGGCCCAGTTGAGGACCAGAGACACCAGATCTGGTTTAGACCTAGAGGGGTACCAGAATAACCTGGTCCAGGTGATATCCAGATGAGGACCAGAGTCTCCAGGCCTGTGTCACGCGCACAGAGGATAAGAGTCACCAGTTCCAGGTGAGGCCAAGAAAGAGTCCAAAGCAATCAGGTCAGGTGGGGAACAAACTCACCAGGACTGGTTGAGGCCCAGATGGGATAGAGATTCACCAGGTCCAGGTGAGGCCCAGGAGGTGACCAGAATCCCCGGGTCTGGGAGAGGACCATGTAAGGACCAGATTCACCAGGTCCAAGAGAATCACGTGGGTTCCTGAGTCATCAGGTATGGGTGAAGCTCAGGTGGCAACCCCACTCACCAGTTCCAGGTGAAGCCAACCTGCTAGCCAGAGTCACCAGATCCAGGTGAGGCCCTAGTGGGGACCGGTGTCACCAGGTAAATGTGAGTCTACAAGAAAACAACAGTGACCAGGTCCAGGTGTGTTTCATGTGGGAACGAGAGTCACCAGGTCCAGGTGAGACCCAGGTGGGGACCACAGTCACCAGGTCCAGATTGAGGCCTCGGTGGGGGGACAAGAGTCATCAGGAGCAGTTGAGGCCAAACGGTGGAGCAAAGTTATCATGTCCAGGTGAGGCCCAGTTGGGGAACAGAATAAACATGTCCCATTGATGTCAGGTGAGAAAAGAGTCACAAGGTCCAAACGAGGCCTAAGTGAGGAGTAGATTCACCAGGTCCTGTTGAGGATCAGCTGAGGACCAGTGTCCCAGCTCCGGGTGAGTCCCAGAGGGGGACCAGAGTCACCCGGTTCTGGTGATATCCAGGTGGGGACCAGAATCACCACGTCCGGGTAAGGCCCAGAGGGGGACGAGAATCACTAGGTCCAGATGAGGCCCCGATGTGGAACTGAGAAACCAGGTCTCATGAAGCCCATATGAGGACCTGAGTCACCAGGTGCAGGTGAGGTCCCTGTGGGAACTAGGACCAGATGAGGCCCAGGTGAGGAGCAGAGATACCAGGTACACGTGAGGATCCGTTGGGGATCAGAGGCAACAGGTCCATGTGAGGCCGGCTTGGGGACCATGGTCAACAGGTCTACTTGAGGCCCAGGTGTGGAACACAGTAAGCAGGTCCAGGTGAGTCCCCATTGGTGACAGGAGTCACCACGTCCAGGTGTGAGCCAGGTCCGACCAGGATCACCAGGTCCAGGGAAGGCCCTAGAAAGAACCAGAGTCAACAGTTCGTGGTCAGCCGCAGGTGGCAACCAGGGTCAGCAGGTCCAAGTCAGGCCAAAGTGGGGTTCACAGTCACTAGGGCACGGTGACACCCAGAGTGGGACCAGAGTCACCTGGTCCAGGTGAGTTCCAGTTGTGGAACACAGACACCGGGTCCCAATTTCGCACAGTTGAGGACCATGGTCAACAGGGCCAGGTGAGGCCCAGATGGGGACTGGAGTCCCCAAATTCAGGTAAAGCCCAGGTGGGGACCACAGTCACCAGATCCAGGGTAGTCTCAGGTGCAGACCAGAATCACCAGGTCCATGTGAGTTGCAGGTGGCAACCACACTCACCCGGTCCCGGAGATGCCCCGGTGGGGACCAGAGACACGAGGTACATGAGAAGCTAGAAACACTGCAGCCACCAGGTCCACATGATGTCCATGTGGGAATGAAAATCACCAGTTACAGGTGAGGACCAGGTGGGGATCCGACTCACCATGTCCAGGTGAGACCCAGGTGGGAACCAGTGTCACCATGTCCTCGTGTGCCCCAGGTGAAGACCAGAGTTATTAGGTCCGCCTGGATGAGTGTTAGTGAACAGTGTAACCATATCCTGATGCTACCCAGGTGGGTACCAGAGACACCAGGTCCTTGTGAGGCCCAGGTGTAACCGGAGACATGAGGTCCAGGTGAGGTCTCGATGGGAACCACAGTCACCAGGTCAGGTGAGCCCATGCTTAGGATCAGAGTCACCAGGTACAGGTGAGGCCCAGGTTGAGCCAGAGTCACCTGGTACAGAAGAGGCCAAAGTCAGGACCAGAGTTACCAGGATCAGGTCAGTCCCAGTGGGTAATACAGTAACCATGTCCCAATGATGCCCAGGTAGAATCAAAGTCACCAGGTCCAGCGAGGCGCAGGTGGGGAGAATATTCACTAGGTCCAGGTGAGGCCCAGATGAGGACCAGAGTCACCAGGTCTAGTTGACGCCTAGAGGGGTACCAGATTCACCTGGTCTAGGAGACATCCAGATGGGGACCAGAGTCTCCATGTCAGAGGGAGGCCCAGAGTGGAACCAGAGTCATCATGTCCAGGTGAGTCCCAGGTGTGGAGCAAAGTTATCATGTCCAGGTGAGGCCCAGGAGGGAAACAGAGTAACCATGATCCCATTGATGCCAGGTGAGAAAAGAGTCACAAGGTCCAGACGAGACCTAAGTAAGGAGTAGATTCAACAGGTACTGTTGAGATCGAGCTGAGGACAAGTGTCGCCAGCTTCGGGTGAGTCCCAGAGGGGGACCAGAGTCACCCGGTACTGGTGATATCCAGGTGGGGACCAGAGTCACCACGTCAGGGTGAGGCCCAAGGGGACGAGAATCACTAGGTCCAGGTGAGGCCCCGATGTGGAACTGAGAAACCAGGTCCCATGATGCCAATATGAGGACCTGAGCCACCAGGTCCAGGTGAGGTCACTGTGGGAACAAGTCACCTCGTCCAGGTGAGATCCAGGTGGGACCACAGTCACCAGGTACAGATGAGGCCCAGGAATATAAGAGAGTATCCAGGTCCCAATGAAGCCCAGGTAAGGACCAGAGTCAACAGGTCCAGGAGAGGCCCAAATATGGATCAGAGTCATTGTGTTCCAGGTGAGGCCAAATGGAGACCACAGGAACCAGGTCCAGGAGAGCCCCATATGGGAACCAGAGCCACCAGATCCAGGTGAGGTCCAGGTGGGGCCACAGTCACAAGGTCCAGGGGAGGCGCAGGAGGCAACAGGATTCAACAAGTCCAGGTGAGACCCAGGTGGCGACCAATCACCAGACCCAGGTGCGGACCAGCTAAGGACCAGTTTCAGCAGGCCCATATGAAGCCTAAGGGGTGACCAGAGTCACCAGGTAGGGGTGAGGCCCAGAGGGGGAACCAGAGTAACCAGTTTAGTTTGAGGCCCAGAATGGGACCAGAGGTCCCTCGTCAAAGTGAGGCTCAGGTGTAGAATAGATTATCCAGGTCCCAATGATGCCTGGGTGAGGACCAGAGTCACTAGGGCCATGCAGGCCCAGAAGGCAAACAGAATCACTAGGTCCTGGTGAGGCATAGAATAACACCACAGTCAGCAGTATCAGGTGATCCCCTTGTGGGAACCAGAGCCACTCTATGGAGCTGAGTCCCAGGTCCATGTGAGGCCCAGGTGAGGACCAGATTCATCAGGTCGAATTGAGGCATAGCTGGGGACAAGAGTCACCAGATCTGGGGGCGGCCTAGGTGTCGCAAGATTTTGCAGTTTTGAGTTAGTTCAATGTGGGGATGAGAGACACCAGGTCCAGGTGAGGGCAAAGTGAGGACCAGAGTCACCAGATCCAGGTGAGGTCCATGTTGGACAGAGAGTCACCAGGTCCAGGAGATGTCCAGGTGGGGACCAGAGTCACCAGATCCAGGTGAAGTCCAGGTGGGGACCAGAGTCACCAGATCCAGGTGAAGAACAGGTGGTGACCAGAGTCACTAGGTCCAGATGAGGCCAGGTGAGGACCAGAGTTACCAGACAACTGAGGCCCCGGTGGGGATCAGAGGCAACAGGTCTACTTGAGGCCCAGGTGTAGAACACAGTAACAAGGGCCAGGTGAGTCCCCGGTGTTGACAAGAGTCACCACGTCCAGGTGAGGCCCAGGTGGGGACCAGGATCACCAGATCCAGGGGAGGCCCTTGAAAGAACCAGAGTCAAAAGTTCGAGGTCAGGAGCAGGTTGCAACCAGGGTCAGCAGGTCCAAGTCAGGCCAAAGTGGGGTTCACAGTCACTAGGGAACGGTGAGACCCAGAGGGGTACCAGAGTCACCTGGTCCAGGTGAGGTCCAGTTGTGGAACACAGCCAACGGGACCAATTTTGCCCAGTTGAGGACCATGGTCAACACGGCCAGGTGAGGCCCAGATGGGGACCAGAGTCCCCAAATCAGGTGAACCCAGGTGGGGACCACAGTCACCAGATCCAGGGTAGTCTCAAGTGCAGACCAGAATCACCAGATCCAGGTGAGGTGCAGGTGGCAACCACACTCACCAGGTCCCGGTCAGGTCCTGATGGGGACCAGAGTCACGAGGTACATGAGAAGCTAGAAACACTGCAGCCACCAGGTCCACATGATGTCCATGTGGGAACGAGAATCACCAGTTACAGGTGAGGAGCAGGTAGGGATCTGAGTCACCATGTCCAGGTGAGACCCTGGTGGGAACCAGTGTCACCATGTCCAAGTGTAGACCAGGTGAAGACGAGAGTTAATAGGTCCGGCCGCGTCACTGTTGGTGAACAGTGTAACCATATCCTGATGCTACTCAGGTGGGTACCAGATACAAGTCCTGGTGAGTCCTAGTTGGGACCAGAGACATGAGGTCCAGGTGAGGTACCGATGGAAACCACAGTCTCCAGGTGAGGTGAGTCCATGCTTAGGATCAGAGTTACCACTTACAGGTGAGGTCCAGGGGGAGCCAGAGTCACATGACACAGAAAAGGCCAAAGTCAGGACCAGAGTTACCACGATCAGGTCAGTCCCACTGGGAATAGAGTAACCACGTCCCGATGATGCCCAGGTAGAACCACATTTACCAGGTGCAGGTGCGGCCAACCTAAAGGCCATGCAGTGGAACCTTGTCCCGATGATGCCCAGGTAGGGAAGAGAGTCACCAGGTCCAAATGAGGCCCAGATGGAGCATATTCACTAGGTCCAGACGAGGCCCAGTTGAGGACCAGAGACACCAGATCTGGTTTAGACCTAGAGGGGTACCAGAATAACCTGGTCCAGGTGATATCCAGATGAGGACCAGAGTCTCCAGGCCTGTGTCACGCGCACAGAGGATAAGAGTCACCAGTTCCAGGTGAGGCCAAGAAAGAGTCCAAAGCAATCAGGTCAGGTGGGGAACAAACTCACCAGGACTGGTTGAGGCCCAGATGGGATAGAGATTCACCAGGTCCAGGTGAGGCCCAGGAGGTGACCAGAATCCCCGGGTCTGGGAGAGGACCATGTAAGGACCAGATTCACCAGGTCCAAGAGAATCACGTGGGTTCCTGAGTCATCAGGTATGGGTGAAGCTCAGGTGGCAACCCCACTCACCAGTTCCAGGTGAAGCCAACCTGCTAGCCAGAGTCACCAGATCCAGGTGAGGCCCTAGTGGGGACCGGTGTCACCAGGTAAATGTGAGTCTACAAGAAAACAACAGTGACCAGGTCCAGGTGTGTTTCATGTGGGAACGAGAGTCACCAGGTCCAGGTGAGACCCAGGTGGGGACCACAGTCACCAGGTCCAGATTGAGGCCTCGGTGGGGGGACAAGAGTCATCAGGAGCAGTTGAGGCCAAACGGTGGAGCAAAGTTATCATGTCCAGGTGAGGCCCAGTTGGGGAACAGAATAAACATGTCCCATTGATGTCAGGTGAGAAAAGAGTCACAAGGTCCAAACGAGGCCTAAGTGAGGAGTAGATTCACCAGGTCCTGTTGAGGATCAGCTGAGGACCAGTGTCCCAGCTCCGGGTGAGTCCCAGAGGGGGACCAGAGTCACCCGGTTCTGGTGATATCCAGGTGGGGACCAGAATCACCACGTCCGGGTAAGGCCCAGAGGGGGACGAGAATCACTAGGTCCAGATGAGGCCCCGATGTGGAACTGAGAAACCAGGTCTCATGAAGCCCATATGAGGACCTGAGTCACCAGGTGCAGGTGAGGTCCCTGTGGGAACTAGGACCAGATGAGGCCAGGTGAGGAGCAGAGATACCAGGTACACGTGAGGATCCGTTGGGGATCAGAGGCAACAGGTCCATGTGAGGCCGGCTTGGGGACCATGGTCAACAGGTCTACTTGAGGCCCAGGTGTGGAACACAGTAAGCAGGTCCAGGTGAGTCCCCATTGGTGACAGGAGTCACCACGTCCAGGTGTGAGCCAGGTCCGACCAGGATCACCAGGTCCAGGGAAGGCCCTAGAAAGAACCAGAGTCAACAGTTCGTGGTCAGCCGCAGGTGGCAACCAGGGTCAGCAGGTCCAAGTCAGGCCAAAGTGGGGTTCACAGTCACTAGGGCACGGTGACACCCAGAGTGGTACCAGAGTCACCTGGTCCAGGTGAGTTCCAGTTGTGGAACACAGACACCGGGTCCCAATTTCGCACAGTTGAGGACCATGGTCAACAGGGCCAGGTGAGGCCCAGATGGGGACTGGAGTCCCCAAATTCAGGTAAAGCCCAGGTGGGGACCACAGTCACCAGATCCAGGGTAGTCTCAGGTGCAGACCAGAATCACCAGGTCCATGTGAGTTGCAGGTGGCAACCACACTCACCCGGTCCCGGAGATGCCCCGGTGGGGACCAGAGACACGAGGTACATGAGAAGCTAGAAACACTGCAGCCACCAGGTCCACATGATGTCCATGTGGGAATGAAAATCACCAGTTACAGGTGAGGACCAGGTGGGGATCCGACTCACCATGTCCAGGTGAGACCCAGGTGGGAACCAGTGTCACCATGTCCTCGTGTGCCCCAGGTGAAGACCAGAGTTATTAGGTCCGCCTGGATGAGTGTTAGTGAACAGTGTAACCATATCCTGATGCTACCCAGGTGGGTAACCAGAGACACCAGGTCCTTGTGAGGCCCAGGTGTAACCGGAGACATGAGGTCCAGGTGAGGTCTCGATGGGAACCACAGTCACCAGGTCAGGTGAGCCCATGCTTAGGATCAGAGTCACCAGGTACAGGTGAGGCCCAGGTCGAGCCAGAGTCACCTGGTACAGAAGAGGCCAAAGTCAGGACCAGAGTTACCAGGATCAGGTCAGTCCCAGTGGGTAATACAGTAACCATGTCCCAATGATGCCCAGGTAGAATCAAAGTCACCAGGTCCAGCGAGGCGCAGGTGGGGAGAATATTCACTAGGTCCAGGTGAGGCCCAGATGAGGACCAGAGTCACCAGGTCTAGTTGACGCCTAGAGGGGTACCAGATTCACCTGGTCTAGGGGATATCCAGATGGGGACCAGAGTCACCATGTCAGGGTGAGGCCCAGAGGGCCTCCAGAATCATCATGTCCAGCTGAGGTTCAGGTGTGGAACAGAGTATCCAGGTCATAATGGTCCACATGTGAGGACCAGAGTCACCAGATCTGGGTGAGTCCCAGGTAGGAGCAGAGTCACAAGTTCCAGTTGAGGCGAAGAAGGAGTCCACAGTAATCAGGTCCAGGTGGGGATCAAAGTCACCAGGAATGGGTGAGGCCCAGATGGGGACCAGATTCACCAGGTCCAGGTGATTCCCAGGTGGTGACAAGGGTTACCAGTTCCGGGTGAGGACCAGGTAAGGACCAGATTCACCAGGTCCAAGTGAGGCCCACGTGAGACCTGTGTCACCAGGTATGGGTGAGGCCCAGGTGGCAAGCCATAGATGAGGCAAACCATAGGCCATGCAGTGGAACCATTTCCCGATGATGCCCAGTGAGTGACCAGAGTCACCAGGTCCAAATGAGGCCCAGATGGAGCATATTCACTAGGTCCAGGTGAGGCCCAGTTGAGGACAAGAGTCACCAGATCTGGTTGAGGCCTAGAGGGGTTCCAGAATCACCTGGTCCAGGTGACATCCAGATGGGGACCAGATCACCAGGTCAGGTGAGGCCCAGAGTGGTCCCAGAGACATCATGTACAGGTGAGGCTCAGGTGTGGAACAGAGTAACCAGGTACCAATGATGCCCATTGAGGACGAGAGTCACCAGGTCTGGGTGACGCACTGATAGGATCAGAGTCACCAGTTCAAGGTGAGGGCAAGAAAGAGTCCAGAGCAAACAAGTCCAGGTCGGGGAATATAGTCACCAGGACTGGGTTAGGCCCAGATGGGGACCAGATTCACCAGGTCTAGGTGAGGCCCAGGTTGTGACAACATTCCCAGGGTCTGGGAGAAGACCAGGTAAGGGCCAGATTCACCAGGTCCAAGAGGCCCACGTGGGGACCTGAGTCACCAGGTATGGGTGAGGACCAGGTGGCATCCCACTAACCAAGTCCAGGTGAGGCCAACCTGCAGGCCAGAGTCACCAGATCCAGGTGAGGCCCTTTTGGGGCCAGAGTCACCAGGTAAATGTGAGTCTACAAGTACACCACAGTCACCAGGTCCAGGTGTGATTCATGTGGGAACGAGAGTCACAAGGTCCAGGTGAGACCCAGTTGTGAATGACAGTCTCCAGGTCCAGATTGAGGCCTAGGTGCGGGGACCAGAGTCATCGGGACGAGTTGAGGCCAAAGTATGGAGCAAAGTTATCATGTCCAAGTGAGGCCCAGGTCGGGAACAGAGTAAAAATGTCCCATAGATGCCAGGTGGGAAAAGAGTCACAAGGTCCAGGGATCCCTAGGTGGCGCAGCGGTTTGGCGCCTGCCTTTGGCCCAGGGCGTGATCCTGGAGACCCGGGATCAAATCCCACGTCGGGCTCTCGGTGCATGGAGCCTGCTTCTCCCTCTGCCTGTGTCTCTGCCTCTCTCTCTCTCTCTCTGTGTGTGACTATCATAAATAAATAAAAATTAAAAAAAAATTAAAAAAAAAAAAAAGAGTCACAAGGTCCAGACGAGGCCTAAGTGAGGAGTAGATTCACCAGGTCCTGTTGAGGCCCAGTTGAGTATCAGTGTCCCCAGCTCTGGGTGATTCCCAGAGGGGTACCAGAGACACCCATTTCTGGTGTGAGTCAGGTGCGGACCAGAGTCACCACGTCAGGGTGAGGCCCAGAGGGGAACGAGAATCACTAGGTCCAGGTGAGGCCCCGATGTGGAACTGAGAAAACAGGTCCCATGATGCCCATATGAGGACCTGAGTCACCAGGCCCAGGTGAGGTCCCTGTGGGAACCAGTCACCTCGTCCAGGTGAGGCCCAAGTGGGACCACAGTCACCAGTTCCAGGTGAGGCCCAGGTATATAAGAGAGTATCCAGGTCCCAATGATGCCCAGGTAAGGACCAGAGTCAACAGGTCCAGGAGAGGCCCAAATATGGAACAGAGTCATTGTGTTCCAGGTGAGGCCAGATGGAGACCACAGGAACCAGGTCCAGGAGAGCCCCATATGGGAACCAGAGCCACCAGATCCAGGTGAGGTCCAGGTGGGACCACAGTCACAAAGTCCAGGTGAGGCGCAGGTGACAACAGGATTCACCAAATCCAGGTGAGGCCCAGCTGGCGACCAGTCACCAGATCCAGATGTGTACCAGCTTAGGACCAGATTCACCAGGCCCAAGTGAAGCCCAAGGGGTGACCAGAGTCACCAGGTAAGGGTGAGTCCTAGAGGGGGTACCAGAGTAAACCAGTTTAGTTTGAGGCCCAGAATGGGACCAGAGGTCCCTGGTCAAAGTAAGGCCCAATTGTGGAATAGAGTATCCAGGTCCCAATGATGCCTGGTGAGGACCAGAGTCACTAGGGCCATGCAGGCCCAGATGGGGAACAGAATCACTAGGTCCTGGTGAGGCATAGAAAAAGACCACAGTCACCAGTATCAGGTGAGCCCCTTGTGGGAAACAGAGCCACTCTATCCAGCTGAGTCCCAGGTCCATGTGAGGTCCACGTGAGGACCAGATTCATCAGGTCGAATTGAGGCATAGCTGGGGCAAGAGTCACCAGGTCTGGGTGCGGCCTAGGTGGGGCAAGATTCAGCAGTTCTGAGTTAGGTCAAAGTGGGGACGAGAGACACCAGGTCCAGGTGAGGTCAAACTGAGTACCAGAGTCAACAGATCCAGGTGAGGTCCATGTTGGAAAGAGAGTCACCAGGTCCAGGAGAGGTCCATGTGGGGACCAGAGTCACTAGATCCAGGTGAAGTCCAGGTGGGGACCAGAGTCACCAGATCGAGGTGAAGCCCAGGTGGGGACCAGAGTCACTAGGGGCAGATGAGGCCCAGGTGAGGACCAGAGTTACCAGGTACACGTGAGGATCCGGTGGGGATCAGAGGCAACATTTCCATGTGAGGCCGGCTTGGGGACCATGGTCCACAGGTCCACTTGAGACCCAGGTGTGGAACACAGTAAGCAGGTCCAGGTGAGTCCCCCGTGGTGACAAGTGTCACCATGTCCAGGTTAGGTCCAGGTGGGGACCAGGATCACCAGGTACAGGGGAGGCCCTTGAAAGAACCAGAGTCAACAGGTCGAGGTCAGGCCGCAGGTGGCAACCAGGGTCAGAGCAGGTCCAAGTCCAGCCAAAGGGGACTTCACAGTCACTAGGGCACGGTGAGACCCAGAAGGGGGAGCATAGTCAGCCTGGTCCAGGTGAGGTTCAGGTGTGGAACACAGTCACCAGGTCCCAATTTTGCCAGTTGAGGACCATGGTCAACAGGGCCAGGTGAGGCCCAGGATGGGGACCGGAGTCCCGAAATCCAGGTGAAGCCCAGGTGGGTACCACAGTCCCAGATCCAGGGTAGGCTCAGGTGCTGACCAGAATCACCAGGTCCAGGTGTGGTGCAGGTGACAACCCAACTCACCAGGTCCCGGTAAGGCACTGGTGGGGTACAAGACAAGTCACGAGGTACATTAGAAGCTAGAAACACATGGGATCCCTGGGTGGCGCAGCGGTTTTGGCGCCTGCCTTTAGGACCAGGGGCGCGATCCTGGAGACCCGGGATCGAAATCCTACGTCGGGCTCCCGGTGCATGGAGCCTGCTTCTCCCTCTGCCTGTGCTCTGCCTCTCTCTCCTCTCTGTGACTATCATAAATAAATAAAAATTAAAAAAAAAAGATGCTAGAAACACTGCGGCCAACAGGTCCACATGATCTCCATGTGGGAACGAGAATCACCAGTTACAGGTGAGGACCAGGTGGGGATCCGACTCACCATGTCCAGGTGAGACCCAGGTGGGAAACAGTGTCACCATGTCCAGGTGTGGACCAGGTGAAGACCAGAGTTAATAGGTCCGGGTGGGTCACTGTCAGTGAACAGTATAACCATATCCTGATGCTACCAGGTGGGTAGCAGAGACACCAGGTCCTGGTGAGGCCCAAGTGGGACCAGAGACATGAGGTCCAGGTGAGGTCCCGATGGGAACCACAGTCATCAGGTCAGGTGAGGCCATGCTTAGGTCAGAGTCACCAGTTCCAGGTGAGGCCCAGTGGAGCAGAGTCACCTGGTACAAAGAGGCCAAAGTCAGGACCAGAGTTACCAGGATCAGGTCACTCCAAGTGGGAATAGAGTAATCATTCCCGGTGATGCCAGGTAGAACCAGAGTCACCAGGCACAGATGTGGCGCAGGTGGGGAGCATTCACTAGGTCCCGTTGAGGCCAGTTGAGGACCAGAGTCACCAGGTCTAGGTGAGGCCTAGAGGGTACCAGATTCACCTGGTCTGGTGACATCCAGATGGGGACCAGAGTCCCCATGTCAGGCTGAGGCCCAGAGGGATCCAGAGTAACATATCCAGGTGAGGCTCAGGTGTGGAACAGAGTATCCAGGTCATAATGGTCCACAGGTGAGGACCAGAATCACCAGATCTGGGTGAGGCCCAGTTAGCATCAGAGTCAGCAGTTCCAGGTTAGCCAAGAAGGAGTCCACAGCAATCAGGTCCAGGTGGGGAAGAAAGTCAACAGGACTGGGTGAGGCCCAGATGGGGACCAGATTCACCAGGCCCAGGTGATTCCCATGTGGTGACCAGAGTTACCAGTTCCGGGTGACCACCAGGTAAGGACCAGATTCACCAGGTCCAAGTGAGGCCCACGTGGGGACCTGTGTCCCTAGGCAAGGGTGAGGCCCAGGTGACAA
Organism: Canis lupus familiaris; assembly: GCF_011100685.1. Classification (NCBI taxonomy): domain Eukaryota; kingdom Metazoa; phylum Chordata; class Mammalia; order Carnivora; family Canidae; genus Canis; species Canis lupus. The sequence continues at coordinate 10,427 of NW_023330455.1, read as the reverse complement.
ACCCACTCACCAGGTCCAGGTGAGGCCAACCTGCAGGCCATGCAGAGGAACCAGGTCCCAATGATGCCCAGGTAGGGACGAGAGTTACCAGGTCCAGGTGAGGCCAACCTACAGGCCATGCAGTGGAACCATGTCCCGATGATGCCCAGGTAGGGACCAGAGTTACCAGGTCCAGGTGAGGCCAACCTGCAGGTCATGCAGTGGAACCATGTCCCGATGATGCCCAGGTAGTGACCAGAGTCACCAGGTCCAAATGAGGCCCAGATGGAGCATATTCACTAGGTCCAGGTGAGGCCCAGTTGAGGACCAGAGTCACCAGACCTTGTTGAGGCCCAGACGGGTACCATAATCCCCTGGACCAGGTGACATCCATATGGGGACCAGAGTCACTACGTTAGGTTGATAGCCAGAGTGGTTCCAGAGTCATCATGTCCAGGGGAGCCTCAGGTGGAACAGAGTCACCAGGACCAATGATGCCCAGGTGAGGACCAGAGTAACCAGGTACACGTGAGGCCCCGGTGGGATCAGAGGCAACAGGTTCATGTGAGGCCGGCTTGGGGACCATGGTCAACAGGTCTATTGAGGCCCAGGTGTGGAACACAGTAAGCAGGTCCAGGTGAGTCCCCATGGTGACAGAGTCACCACGTCCAGGTGGCCCAGGTGACCAGGATCACCAGGTCAGGGAGGCCCTTGAAAGAACCAGAGTCAACAGTTCGACGTCAGGCGCAGGTTCCAACCAGGGTCAGCAGGTCCAAGTCAGGCCAAAGTGGGGTTCACAGTCACTAGGGCATGAGACCCAGAGGGGACCAGAGTCACGTGGTCCAGGTGAGGTCCAGTTGTGGAACACAGTCACCGGTCCAATTTTGCCCAGTTGAGGACCATGGTCAACAGGGCCAGGTGAGGCCCAGATGGGGACCAGAGTCCCAAATCCAGGTGAAGCCCAGGTGGGGACCACAGTCACCAGATCCAGGGTAGTCTCAGGTGCAACCAGAATCACCAGGTCCAGGTGAGGTGCAGGTGGCAACCACACTCACCAGGTCCCGGTGAGGCCCTGTGGGGACCAGAGACGAGGTACATGAGAAGCTAGAAACACTGCAGCCACCAGGTCCACATGATGTCCATGTGGGAACGAGAAACCAGTTACGGTGAGGACCAGGTGGGATCCGACTCACCATGTCCAGGTGAGACCCAATGGGAACCAGTGTCACCATGTCCAGGTGTGGCCCAGGTGAAGACCAGAGTTATAGTCCGGCTGGACTGTTAGGAACAGTGCAACCATATCCTGATGCTACCCAGGTGGGTACCAGAGACACCAGGTCCTGGTGAGGCCCAGTGTACCAGAGACATGAGGTCCAGGTGAGGTCCCGATGGGAACCACAGTCACCAGGTCAGGTGAGGCCATGCTTAGGAGGATAGTCACCAGGTACAGGTGATGCCCAGGTGGACACAGAGTCACTTGGTATAGAAGAGGCCAAAGTCAGGACCAGAGTTACCAGGATCAGGTCAGTCCCAGTGGGTAATACAGTCACCATGTCCCAATGATGCCCAGGTAGAACCAGAGTCACCAGGTCCATCGAGGCGGAGGTGGGGAGATATTCACTAGGTCCAGGTGAGGCCCAGATGAGGACCAGACTCACCAGGTCTAGTTGAGGCCTACAGGGGTACCAAATTCACCTGGTCTAGGGACGTCCAGATGGGGACCAGAGTCACCATGTCAGGGTGAGGCCCAGAGGGGATCCAGAGTCATCATGTCAGGTGAGGTTCAGGTGTGGAACAGAGTATCCAGGTCATAATGGTCCGCAGGTGAGGACCAGAGTCACCAGATCTGGGTGAGGCCCAGTTAGGAGCAGAGTCACAATTTCCAGGTGAGGCCAAGAAGGAGTCCACAGCAATCAGGACCAGGTGGGGAACAAAGTCACCAGGACTGGGTGAGGCCCAGATGGGGACCAGATTCACCAGGTCCAGGTGATTCCCAGGTGGTGCCAAGAGTTACCAGTTCCAGGTGAGGACCAGGTAAGGACCAGATTCACCAGGTCAAAGTGAGGCCCACGTGGGACCTGTGTCACCAGGTATGGGTGAGGCCCAGGTGGCAAGCCCACTCACCAGGTCCAGGTGAGGCCAACCTGCAGGCCATGCAGAGGAACCGTGTCCCGATGATGCCAGGTTGGGACCAGAGTTACCAGGTCAAGAAGAGGCCAACCTGCAGACCATTATGTGGAACCATGTCCCGATGATGCCCAGGAAGGGACCAGAGTCACCAGGTCCAAATGAGGCCCAGATGGAGCATATTCACTAGGTCCAGGTGAGGCCCAGAAGAGGACCAGAGTCACCAGATCTGGTTGAGGCCCAGAGGGTACCAGAATCCCCTGGTCCAGGTGACATCCAGATAGGGACCAGAGTCACCAGTTCCAGGTGAGGCCAAGAAAGAGTCCACAGCAATCAGGTCCAGGTGGGGAACAAAGTCACCAGGACTGTGTGAGACCCAGAAGGGGACCAGATTCACCAGGTCCAGCTGAGGCCCAGGTTGTGACCAGAGTCCCCGGGTCCTGGAGAGGACCAGGTAAGGACCAAATTCACCAGGTCCACATGACCCACGTGGGGAACTGAGTCACCAGGTATGGGTGATGCCCAGGTGGCAACCACACTCACCAGGTCCAGGTGAGGCCAACCTGCAGGCCAGAGTCACCAGATCCAGGTGAGGCCCTAGTGGGGACGGGAGTCACAAGGTAAAGGTGAGTCTACAAGGACACCACAGTCACCAGGTCCAGTAGTGGTTCATGTGGTAACGGGAGTCACCAGGTCCAGTTGAGACCCAGTTGGGGACGACAGTCACCAGGTCCAGATTGAGGCCTAGGTTGGGGGACGAGAGTCATCAGGACCAGTTGAGGCCAAAGTGTGCAGCAAAGTTATCATGTCCAGGTGAGGCCCAGGTGGGGAACAGAGTAACCATGTCCCATTGATGCCAGGTGGGAAAAGAGTCACAAGTCCAGACGAAGCCTAAGATTGGAGTAGATTCACCAGGTCCTGTTGAGACCCAGCTGAGGACCAGTGTCCCCAGCTCCGGTTGTGTCACCCAGTCCTGGTGATATCCAGGTGGGGACCAGAGTCACCAGAACTGGGTGAGGCCCAGTTAGGATCAGTGTCACCAGTTCCAGTTGAGGCCAAGAAGGAGTCCACAGCAATCAGGTCCAGGTGGGGAAGAAAGTCAACAGGACTGTGTAGGCCCAGATGGGGACCAGATTCACCAGGTCCAGGTGATTACCAGGTGGTGACCAGTGTTACCAGGTCCGGGTGAGGACCAGGTATGACCAGATTCACCAGGTCCAAGTGAGGCCCACGTACGGACCTGTGTCACCAGGTATGGGTGAGCACCAGGTGGCAACCCCACTCACTAGGGCCAGGTGAGGCCAACCTGGAGGCCATGCAGAGGAACCGTGTCCCGGTGATGCCCAGGTAGGGACCAGAGTTACCAGGTCCATCTGAGGCCAACCTGCAGGCCATGCAGTGGATCCATGTCCCGATGATGCCCAGGTAGTGACCAGAGTCACCAGGTCCAAATGAGGCCCAGATGGAGCATATTCAATAGGTCCAGGTGAGGCCTAGTTGAGGACCAGAGTCACCAGAACTGGTTGAGGCCTAGAGGGGTACCAGAATCACCTGGTCCATGTGACATCCAGATGGAGACCAGAGTCACCAGGTCAGGGTTAGGCCCAGAGTGGTTCCAGAGTCCAGAGCCTCATGTCCAGGTGAGGCTCAGGTGTGGAACAGAGACCCAGGTACCAATGATGCCCAGGTGAGGACCAGAGTCACCAGGTCTGGGTGACACGAAGATAGGATCAGAGTCACCAGGTCCAGGTGAGGCCATGAAAGAGTCCACAGCAATCAGGTCAAGGTGGGGAACAAAGTCACCAGTACTGAGTGAGGCCAAGATGGGGACCAGATTCACCAGGTCCAGGTGAGGCCCAGGTGGTGACCAGAGTCCCCGGGTCTGGGAGAGGACCAGGTAAGGACCAGATTCACCAGGTAGAAGAGGCCCACATGGGGACCTGAGTCACCAATTATGGGTGAGGCCCAGGTGGCATCCCACTAACCAGGTCCATGTGAGGCCAACCTGCAGGCCAAGTCACCCGATCCACGTGAGGAACTAGTGGGGACTGGAGTCACCAGTTAAAAATGTTTCTACATAAACAACACAGTCACCAGATCCTGGTGTGGTTCATGTGGGAACGAGAGTCACCAGGTCCAGGTGAGACCCAGGTGGGGACCACAGTCACCAGGTCCAGGTGAGGCCCAGGTGGGACCACAGTCACCAGGACCAGGTGAGGCCTAGGTCGGGGGACCAGAGTCATCAGGACTAGTTGAGGCCAAAGTGTGGAGCAAAGTTATCAGGACCATGTGAGGCCCAGTTGTGGAAGAGTAACCATGTCCCATTGATGGCAGGTGGGAAAAGAGTCACAAGGTCCAGACGAGGCCTTAGTGTGGAGTAGATTCACCAGGTCCTGTTGAGGCCCAGTTGAGGACCAGTGTCCCCAGCTCCGGGTGAGTCCCAGAGGGGGACCAGTGTCACCCGGTTCTGGTGATATCCAGGTGGGGACGAGAGTCACCACGTCAGGTGAGGCCCAGAGGTGGACGAGAATCACTAGGTCCAGATGAGACCCCGATGTGGAACTGAGAACCCTGGTCCCGTGATGCCCATATGAGGACCTGAGTCACCAGGTCCAGGTGAGGTCCCTGTGGGAACCAGTCACCTCGTCCAGGTGAGGCCCAGGTGGGACCACAGTCACCAGGTCCAGGTGAGGCCCAGGTATAGAGAGTATCCAGGTCCCAATGATGCCCAGGTAAGGACCAGAGTCAACAGGTCCAGGAGAGGACCAAATATGGATCAGAGTCATTGTGTTCCAGGTGAGGCCAGAAGGAGACCACAGGAACCAGGTCCAGGAGAGCCCCATATGGGAACCAGAGCCAACAGATCAGGGTGAGGTCCAGGTGACCACAGTCAGAAGGTCCAGGTGAGGCGCAGGTGGCAACAGGATTCACCAAGTCCAGGTCAGGCCCAGGTGGCACCAGTCACCAGATCCAGATGCGGACCAGCTAAGGACCAGATTCACCAGGCCCAAGTGAAGCCCAAGGGGTGACCAGAGTCACCAGGTAAGGGTGAGGCCCAGAGGGGAACCAGAGTAACCAGTTTAGTTTGAGGCCCAGAATGGGACCAGAGGTCCCTGGTCAAAGGTAGGCCCAGGTGTGGCATAGAGTATCCAGGTCCCAATGATGCCTGGGTGAGGACCAGAGTCACTAGGGCCATGCAGGCTCAGATGGGGAACAGAATCACTAGGTCCTGGTGAGGCATAGAATAAGACCACAATCACCAGTATCAGGTGAGCCCCTTGTTGGAACCAGAGCCACTCTATCCAGCTGAGTAACAGGTCCATGTGAGCCCCACGTCAGGACCAGATGCATCAGGTCGAATTGAGGCATAGTCGGGACAAGAGTCACCAGGTCTGGTGCGGGCTAGGTGGGCAAGATTCAGCAGTTCTGAGTTAGTCAAAGTGGGGACGAGAGACACCAGGTCCAGGTGAGGCCAAACTGAGGACCAGAGTCACCAGATCCAGGTGAGGTCCATGTTGGAAAGAGAGTCACCAGGTCCAGGAGAGGTCCAGGTGGGGACCAGAGTCACCAGATCCAGGTGAAGTCCAGGTGGGGATCAGAGTCACCAGATCCAGGTGAAGCCCAGGTGGGGACCAGAGTCACTAGGTCCTGATTAGACCCAGGTGAGGATCAGAGTTACCAGATACACGTGAGCCCCCGGCGGGGATCAGAGCCAAAAGGTCCAGTGAGGCCGGCTTGGGGACCATGGTCAACAGGTCTACCTGAGGCCAGGTGTGGAACACAGTAATCATGTCCAGGTGAGTCCCCGGTGGTGACAAGAGTCACCACGTCCAGTTGAGGCCCAATTGGGGACCAGGATCACCAGGTACAGGGGAGGCCCTTGAGAGAACCAGAGTCAACAGTTCGAGTCAGCGCAGGTGGCAACCAGGGTCAGCAGGTCCAAGTCAGGCCAAAGTGGGGTTCACAGTCACTAGGGCACAGTGAGACCCAGAGGGGGACCAGAGTCACTTGTCCAGGTGAGGTCCAGTTGTGGAACACAGTCACCGTCCCAATTTTGCCCAGTTGAGGACCATGGTCAACAGGGCCAGGTGAGGCCCAGATGGGGACCGGAGTCCCCAAATTCAGGTGAAGCCCAGGTGGGGACCACAGTCACCAGATCCAGGGTAGTCTCAGGTGGACACCAGAATCACCAGGTCCTGGTGAGGTGCAGGTGGCAACCACACTCACCAAGTCCCGGTGAGGCCCTGGTGGGGACCAGAGTCACGAGGTACATGAGAAGCTAGAAACACTGCAGCCACCAGGTCCACATGATGTCCATGTGGGAACGAGAATTACAAGTTACAGGTGAGGACCAGGTGGGATCTGAGTCACCATGTCCAGGTGAGACCCGGTGGGAACCAGTGTCACCATGTCCAAGTGTGGACCAGGTGAAGACGAGAGTAATAGGTCCGGCCGGGTCACTGTTAGTGAACAGTGTAACCATATCCTGATGCTACTCAGTGTGTACCAGATACAAGGTCCTGGTGAGTCCCAGTTGGGACCAGAGACATGAGGACCAGGTGAGGTACCGATGGAAACCACAGTCACCAGGTCAGGTGAGGCCATGCTTAGATCAGAGTCACCACTTACAGGTGATCCAGGGGAGCCAGAGTCACATGGCACAGAAGAGCGAAAGTCAGGACCAGAGTTACCACGATCAGGTCAGTCCCACTGGGAATAGAGTAACCACGTCCCGATGATGCCCAGGTAGAACCACAGTTACCAGGTCCAGGTGCGGCCACCTAAAGGCCATGCAGTGGAACCATGTCCCGATGATGCCCAGGTAGGGAAGAGAGTCACCAGGTCCAAATGAGGCCCAGATGGAGCATACAATAGGTCCACGTGAGGCCCAGTTGAGGACCAGAGTCACCAGATCCAGGTGAAGCCAAGGTGGGGACCAGAGTCACTAGGTCCAGATGAGGCCCAAGTGAGGACCAGTGTTACCAGGTACACGTGATGCCCCGGTGGGAATCAGAGGAAACAGGTCCATATGAGGCCGGCTTCGGTACCATGGTCAACAGGACTACTTGAGGCCCATGTGGAACACAGTAACCAGGTCCAGGTGAGTCCCCGGTGGTGACAAGGGTCACCACGTCCAGGTGAGTCCCAGGGGGGGACCAGGATCACCAGGTACAGGGGAAGCCCTTGAATGAACCAGAGTCAACAGTTCGAGGTCAGGCGCAGGTGTCAACCAGGGTCAGCAGGTCCAAGTCAGGCCAAAGTGGGTTCACAGTCACTAGGGCACGGTGAGACCCAGAGGGGGACCAGAGTCACCTGGTCCAGGTGAGGTCCAGGGGTGGAACACAGTCACCGGGTCCCAATTTTGGCAGTTGAGGACCATGGTTGACAGGGCCAGGTGAGGCCCAGATTGGTGATCCTCAATCTGGATCAGATTCACCAGTTCCAGTTGAGGCAAGAAGGAGTCCACAGCAATCATGTCCAGATTGACGCCTAGGTCGGGGGACCAGAGTCATCAGGACTAGTTGAGGCCAAAATGTGGAGCAAAGTTATCATGTCCAGGTGAGGCCCAGGTGGGGAACAGAGTAACCATGTCCCATTGATGCCAGGTGGGAAAAGAGCCACAAGGTCCAGACGAGGCCTAAGTGAGGAGCAGATTCACCAGGTCCTGTTGAGGCCCAGTTGAGGACCAGTGTCCCCAGCTCCGGGTGAGTCCCAGAGGGGGACCAGAGTCACCCGGTTCTGGTGATATCCATGGGGACCAGAGTCACCACGTCAGGGTGAGGACCATAATGGACGAGAATCACTAGGTCCAGGTGAGGTCCCGATGTGGAACTGAGAAACCAGGTCCCATGATGCCCATATGAGGACCTGAGTCACCAGGTCCAGGTGAGGTCCCTGTGGGAACCAGTCACCTCGTCCAGGTGAGGCCCAGGTGGGACCACAGTCACCAGTATCATGTGAGCCCCTTGTGGGAACCAGAGCCACTCTATCCAGCTGAGTCCCAGGTCCATGTGAGGCCCACGTGAGGAGCAGATTCATCAGGTCGAATTGAGGCATAGCTGGGGACAAGAGTCACCAGGTCTGGGTGCGGCCTACGTGGGTCAAGATTCAGCAGTTCTGAGTTAGGTCAAAGTGGGCACGAGAGACACCAGGTCCAGGTGAGGCCAAACTGAGGACCAGAGTCACCAGATCCAGGTGAGGTCCAGGTGGGGACCAGAGTCACCAGATCCAGGTGAAGCCCAGGTGGGGACCAGAGTCACTAGGTCCAGATGAGGCCCAGGTGAGGACCAGAGTTACCAGGTACACGTGAGGCCCCGGTGGATCGGAGGAACAGGTCCATGTGAGGCCGGCTTGGGGACCATGGTCAACAGGTCTACTTGAGGCCCAGGTGTGGAACACAGTAAGCAGGTCCTGGTGAGTCCCCATTGGTGACAGGAGTCACCACGTCCAGGTGTGGCCAGGTCCGACCAGGATCACCAGGTCCAGGGAAGGCCCTTGAAAGAACCAGAGTCAACAGTTCGAGGTCAGGCGCAGGTGGCAACCAGGGTCAGCAGGTCCAAGTCAGGCCAAAGTGGGGTTCACAGTCACTAGGGCACGGTGAAACCCAGAGTGGGACCAGAGTCACCTGGTCCAGGTGAGGTCCAGTTGTGGAACACAGCCACCGGTCCCAATTTTGCACAGTTGAGGACCATGGTCAACAGGGCCAGGTGAGGCCCAGATGGGGACCGGCAGTCCCCAAATCCAGGTTAAGCCCAGGTGGGGACCACAGACACCAGATCCAGGGTAGTCTCAGGTGCAGACCAGAATCACCAGGTCCATGTGAGGTGCAGGTGGCAACCACACTCACCCGGTCCCGGAGAGGCCCCGGTGGGACCAGACGACGTACATGAGAAGCTAGAAACACTGCAGCCACCAGGTCCACATGATGTCCATGTGGGAATGAAAATCACCAGTTACAGGTGAGGACCAGGTGGGGATCCGACTCACCATGTCCAGGTGAGACCCAGGTGGGAACCAGTGTCACCATGTCCTCGTGTGCCCCAGGTGAAGACCAGAGTTATTAGGTCCGCTGGATGAGTGTTAGTGAACAGTGTAACCATATCCTGATGCTACCCAGGTGGGTACCAGAGACACCAGGTCCTGATGAGGCCCAGGTGTAACCGGAGACATGAGGTCCAGGTGAGGTCCCGATGGGAACCACAGTCACCAGGTCAGGTGAGCCCATGCTTAGGATCAGAGTCACCAGGACAGGTGAGGCCCAGGTGGAGCCAGAGTCACCTGGTACAGAAGAGGCCAAAGTCAGGACCAGAGTTACCAGGATCAGGTCAGTCCCAGTGGGTAATACAGTAACCATGTCCCAATGATGCCCAGGTAGAATCAGAGTCACCAGGTCCAGCGAGGCGCAGGTGGGTAGATATTCACTAGGTCCCGTGAGGCCCAGTTGAGGACCAGAGTCACCAGGTCAGTTGAGGCCTAGAGGGGTACCAGATTCACCTGGTCTAGGTGACATCGATGGGGACCAGAGTCACATGTCAGGTGAGGCCCTGAGGGGATCCAGAGTCATCATGTCCAGGTGAGGTTCAGGTGTGGAACAGAGTATCCAGGTCATAATGGTCCATAGGTGAGGACCAGAGTCACCAGATCTGGGTGAGGCCCACTTAGGATCAGAGTCACCAGTTCCAGGTGAGTCCAAGAAAGAGTCCACAGCAATCAGGTCCAGGTGGGGTGACAAATTCACCAGGATTGGATGTGGACCAGATGGGGACCAAATTAACCTGGTTCAGGTGATTCCCAGGTGGTTAACCGAGTTAGCAGTTTCGGGTGAGGACCAGGTAAGGACCAGATTCACCAGGTCCAAGTGAGGCCCACGTGGGGACCTGTGTCACCAGGCATGGGTGAGGCCAAGGTGGCAACGCCACTCACCAGGTCCAGGTGAGTCCAACCTACAGGCCATGCAGAGGAACCATGTCCCGATGATGCCCAGGTAGGAACTAGAGTTACCAGGTCCAGGTGAGGCCAACCTGCAGCATGCATGGCCATGTCCCGATGATGCCCAGGTAGGTACAGAGTCACCAGTCCAAATGAGCCCAGATGGAGCATATTCACTAGGTCCAGGTGAGGCCCAGTTGAGGACCAGTCACCAGAATTGGTTGAGGCTAGAGGGTACCAGAATCACCTGGTCCAGGTGACATCCAGATGGGACCAGAGTCACCAGGCAGGGTGAGGCCCAGAGAGGTTCCAGAGTCATCATGTCCAGTGAGGCTCAGTGTGAAGAGTCACCAGGTACCAAAATGCCCAGGTGAGGACCAGCGTCACCAGTC
>NW_023330454.1:0-108679 GCF_011100685.1 Canis lupus familiaris | reverse complement strand
GGCAAGTCTACTAATTAATAGGGTTCTTACTGGCAGTAATATACTGTATGTTCTCTTCTTTCCAAGTCCATTTAGTATTTGTCATTTACTCTTTGCGATTTATAGAATAGCATGCTGATGATATTTCTAATTTATCCACCTCTTTTTTATTTGAACTTACTCCCCAACTGCACATAACCTTCAAATTCTCTACTGGGCTGGTCTTGACTGACTGACTTTTCAAAAACTTGTGCCATTTCAGAATACTGTATTCAAAGTACCCTATATCCATCTTTTCCACTTCTATTTGTGTCTCCTGTGTCCCCCCCCTCCCTCCCTCCCCCCCCTCCCTCCCTCCCTCCTTCCTTCCTTCCTTCCTTCCTTCCTTCCTTCCTTCCTTCCTTCCTTCCTTCCTTCCTTCCTTCTTCTTTTTAGAGTGGGAGAGAGAGAAGGAAAGGAGGGAGAGGGACAGAGAATACCAAGCAGGCTCCACGCTCAGTGTGGAGCTAGGTGCGGGGCTTGATCTCACAACCCCAGGATCATGACCTGCGTGGAAATCAAGAGTTGGACGCTTAACTGACTGAGCCACCCAGGTGCCCTACTCTTTCCTTCTCTTTAAAAAATTTTTTTCAGTATAGCTGACACACAATGTTACATTTTTTAGAAGTACAACACGGTAATTCAACTTCTCTATTATTCTGCTATGCTCACCACTAGTGTAGCTAACATCTGTTACCATACAGCATGATTGTTGACTATATTCCTTGTGCTGTGTATTTTGTTCCCATGATTTATTCATTCCATAACTGGAAGCCTTATCTCCCACTCCCCTTCACTTATTTTGCCTATCCTTCCACACTTTTTCCCTTTCTTTCTCTCTCTCTCTCTCTTTTTAAAAAGAATTTATTTATTCATGAGAGACACAGAGAAAGAGGCAGAGACACAGGCAGAGGGAGAGCAGGCTTCATGCAGGCAGCCTGATGTGGGACTCGATCTCAGTCTGGGATCATGCCCTGAGTGGAAGGCAGACGCTCAACCACTCAGCTACTCAGGCATCCCCTTACTTCTTTCTTAAAAAAAGATAAATAAAACTTTAGATTGATGGATTACCAGTCCCCTTTATATATTATTACCTGTGGATTAATGAACAGCTTAAATGCAGCTGATATTGTTGGCATTTTTTCAATCCCCTATTTTGGGGTTGAGTAGTTGTTATTATATTAATATATATGATATATATATATAATAAACATAGATTATTACTGGCTGGCTTATTAATGACAGGAAAATCAATTTGTGTCCTGAATCCCAATTATATATAATCTATTTAATTATATGGATGTGAGAAGAAAATTTCAGGAGTCTATTTTTCTGGTCTCCAGATTTTCAAACTCTAATGTGTTTCTCCAGCTTCTTCAGTAAGTAGGTCCACTTTTTTTCTGTCCCAGGGTTCTCTACCATTCTTTTGGAAAACCTAGTAAGTAAACAATTTGCTATATGAAAGGTTAAATACTTAAGTAAATGTGGTTATAACCTTCTTGTTACTGTAGAATTAAAAATGGCTCAATGCTAAGCTTTCTCTAAAGCTGGCAATAACTTTTGAAACTATCAATTCTAGAGATATTTTTAATTGAAAAAGACTTCTGATGATGAAATTCAATCACATAAGAGATGCTTTCTGGGTAATGGAAATCCATTTTTCTCTCTTCAAATTAATTTCATATCTTGCTAGGATAACAGCTAACATTTCTAGAACATTTATTAAGTGGACAGATATTGTGCTAAATGTTTTATGTGGTTTATCGCAATTAATCTTCACAGCAACTCTCTGAGTTATGTCGTATTATAATCTACATTTTATAGATGAGGAACTTGAGGCTCATAAGTTCTAGGTATCACCTAAGGTACCCATCTGGGTATTATCCGATCCACCTAGGGTAAAGTAGGGGATATGGAAACAAGTGGTTTGACTTCAGAGACTTAGCTTCTAAATATTTCAAAATAATGCCTTTTAATTTTGTTTACTTACTCAAGTATAAGCTTATCATGATTGGACAAATGGAGAGGACATGGATAATTGACTTCTCCTTGCTTTTGTGCTCCCTGACCCCCACCTTTTTTTTGGAAGAGATAATCTTTTATATGATGCCACCTCTGCTTCCCTAACCACAGTTAACTATTTCAGTTAGTTAACTATTTGTACCAGAATTAGAGGCAATAGTAGGAAGACAATTGCTCTTCAACAATCTAAAATTAATCACATTATAGCTAACCAAACATTTCCCATCTGTATTCATTGTCTCTAGGGCTCCTGATTTCTCTCTTTATTTAAATGGAACAGGATGCTCCCAGAAGACTCCAATTAGTTTTTTGCAAGAATGGTTTTCACCTGGTGGTTGGAAAATATTTCTGAGAAATTGCCTTGAAGTGTATTTCCCTTGAGTCTAAGGAAACATGGTTTTTCCCTTCCCAGTGAGGGATGGACCATGTGCTTTTGCATTGTATAGCTCTCTCCTGGTTTTCAGATAATATTACAGGGAAGTACAACAGTCTCTGACTCTTGCTATCTGCTACAAGGCACCATCCCAAGGAAAACAGAGTCACTCAGATCCTGATCACAGGATACCAAATGTTAAAGGTGATAGGTCAAGTCTCTGGACCCCAGCTGTCTTTCTATCCTATCTACCTAATTCCATCTCTTACTTTTGATATAGGTTTCAAATGCCTTCAATTGATATCTGACTGAGTACTTATTACCCCGGGCTATGCTTTGGGCCCTAAAATTTTTCTTAGTTTTTTCTAAGATTTTTCTAAAATTTTTCTTAGTTTTCAGTATTTAATATTTCTTCATATCCCAATGTCACCATTGAACAATAGCATATAATAGCATATAAATGTCTTAATGTGTTGATTGACCACTAACTTAATGTGTTTACACACATGGGGACCGACATGTTGTAAAACATAAAGCACATGAAAGAAGGTTATATTCTCAGCCTGGAGATTAAAACTTTGTGTTATAGAATATTGGAGGAGACATTTTTATTGTATTGGATTGAGATAAAGGGCTTCCTCAGTATCTTTCATAGGTGACTTGACTGTATCCTCTATAAATCATCTGTTTCTGTTATTAACCTATGTACCTCCCATGAATGGTATTCAAAGATCTTACAGAAAGTCATGTCACTTACCATAGAACAAGGTAATATCTCAAAATTACTATTGATTCTTCTAGAGTATTGTCAATGTTACTTAGCACCCAAATTTTATTCTATTAGTTCCCAGATGGTGAATATATGTTAAAACCAACTTAATTATATTTACCTCTCTTATGGTCTTTCAAGGCTTCTGAGCATACTTTAACCAACGTCCTTAGTATGACTCAAAGCTTGACAGGAATAATGACTAGAAAGTATTAAGTGTAGGGCTTATCACATTTTTTCTGTATACCCCCACACTAGCTCTCACAAAAATTCTTTAAGTTCTCCTCAGGAACTCATACCCATTAATTCCCAGTCACCTTTTCTCTTAAGAAATTTAAAGGACAAAATTCCAAATATACAGTTTCATTCTCTCAATAGGAAAAATCTTCATGTATTCTGGTTAAGTGAGTTCTTAACATATAAGAGCTCTCTGCACTCTGGGAAATCACTATTCTAGCTTTTTTGAACAGGGAGACAAGGACTCCCACTAAATTTTACATTTACAAAAATAGCAATAGTTATATCCATTTAGGATGCAACAGCTGTGGAGGGATCAATTAAGTGAACGAAGAAGAAAGATTCCCTTGAGAGTCCAGGTTCAAAAGTCACTAGTTAATCTACAGTGTAATGAACTAGAATGAATTCTTTTCAATAAAAGCTTTAAGTATCTATCAGAAGGAAGAGTGTCTTTGGAGACAGGAAGATGTAACAATAGGTTACGTGCAAAATAATGAGTCAGATGAACCGTCAGAAGGTTAGATTAGAAGGTTAGATTCTCTCCATATGCCTAGGGATATTTCAGCTGAACTCAAGAAAGAAGCTGCTCAGAATTTGCTGAGGGAATCTGGATTTGGATGAAGTCCTATCACTCTGTGTCATAGTGGAAACAGTTCCCTCCCTCTATCCTAAGCAGCTTTTTTCTTCCCGTGACCATTCTTTGTTAAGACATCACAAACAATCAGGGAAATTTGTGTTCAGTTTTTTCTCATTTTTGACTTAAGTTTCAAGATCAGTTGCTGTCCATGTTGGTCAAAGGGCACAAACTTGGAGTTATGTGGGATGAATAAGTCTCGATCTAATGCACATTATATGAACTATAGTTAGTGATACTGTATTGACTCTCAGAAATTTGCTGAGTGCTCTCCGTGTGCATGCACACACATACACACACACCTACTCACACATACAGAATTAATGGTGAGAAGATAGGTTAATTAGCTTGACTGTTGTAATAGTTTCATTATGTGTATGTATACCAAATTATCATATACACCTTAAATATATAAAATTAAATTTAAAAAAGGTCAGCTGCTGTCCAACCCAAAACAAAAATTGATGCAAATAGTATAGGATTATAACTTTATATATATGATTTTGTTTATATATTTAATCAATAGTTTTTATAGAATATTTTTCTCCATTCAGTACACTATTATATATTTGATTGAGGTAAGAATGTAGGAGTATCTAATGTTACATAACATAGTTACATAAAATATAGTTTATATTTTAGCTAGGTAAATAATATTAATTGAGCTCTTCTTTGGCCTAGTTCTGTGCCAAATACTCTTATTGTATTGTCTTTTATAATCTTTATGACATTAGTATGTGGATTATATGACTATCTACATTTTATGGTTAAAAATTGAGAAGTTGAAAATTAAGAAGCTAAATAATTTTCCCAAGGCCATGTATTTGCTAAGAGAGTTTAGACTTGAACTCATGTTTGCCTTATGACAAAGTCCAAGCTTTCTAAGTGCACTATATTATCTCTCTACTTCAAAGAACAAGGGCTTAAAGATAATCTGATTAATGATGGGCAAGAAGGGGGTCATAGTGATTAACATTTTTCCCCATAACTCTAGCAGAAATTTACCTCAAAATAGATGTATACTTTTTGAGGAATTGAATGTATTTCAATGATTAACCCAGAAGGATCAAACTGTTTCTAAATAACTTAATTGCATCATAGAACACAAGAATATTTATAGAAATATTTATAGAAACACAAAAATTTTGAAGACCCAACAAGGCAAAAATCACCATGTGTAGAATCCAATAAAAGTTATCAGACATGCAGAGAAGCAAAATGTGTGTGTGTGTATTTTTTATATGCACATATATTCTTATTTTATATATATATAATAATTTTACACACATAAAGCATGAGGAAATAAATTAATTGAAAGTGACCCAACCAGACACCAATGTTAGAATTGCCAAGCAAGAACTTTAAAACAGCTATTATAACTTCACTCTATACATCCAAAAAATTAAGTAGAAACAAGGAAAGTATAAAGACTCAAATCAAACTTAGAGATGAAAACTACAGCATGTGAAATAAAAAATAGACTGGATAGGTTTAAACACAGATTATACTTGCAGAAGAAAATATTGGCAAACTTGAAGGCATACTAATAGAAACTATCCAAAATGAAAGAGAGAAAAAATAATTTTTAGAAAGTAGCATCAGTGAGCTGTGTGACCACTTTGAGTAGCCTAAAACACATGTAATTGGAGCCCTTTGGGGATTGGGTTAAGGGCAGAAAACAATTTTTAAAGAAATAATGGCTGAAAAATTTCCAGATTTTATGAAAACTATAAAACCTTAACCAAGAATGTCAGTGAACACTAAACAGAAGAAGCATAAAGAAAACTCCCCCAAGACACATCATAATCAGATTTGGATCCACAGATACAAAATGAAGCAACTCAGTATTGATAAGTATGTGGGTAAATATACATGACATTTTTTGGTAATTTAAAGATCTCTTTAAAGATAATTGCCCATTTTATTATGCTAAGTGAAATAGGTAAATCAGAGAAGGATAATTAAATGGTTTCACCTATATGTGGAGTCTAATAGCACAGAGGATCATAGGGGAAGGGAGGGAAAACTAAATGGGAAGTCATCAAAGAGGGAGACAAGCCATGAGAGACTCTTAACTATAGGAAACAAATTGATGGTTGCTGGAGAGGAAGTGGGTGGGGAGATGTGGTAATTGGATGGTGGGCATTAAGGAGGGCACGTGATGTGATGAGCACTGGGTGTTATATGCAACTGATGGATTACTGAACTTTACATCTGAAACTAATGATGTATTATATGTTGGCTAATTGAATTTAAATTAAAGAAAAAAGAAGGAAAAAGATAATTGTCCATATAAATGAAAATACATTTTTGCGTTTATGTAATATGTACAATAGACTGTGTTACAACAATAGCACATTCATTTTGAGTTTATCTTTGTGTCTTGTGTAAAAGAATGGTCCAGATTCATTCTTCTGCACATGGCTGTCCAATTTTCTCAGCACCATTTATTGAAGAGACTGTCCTTTTTCCAGTGGATAGTCCTTCCTGCTTTGTTGAATATTAGTTGACCATAGAGTTGAGGGCCCATTTCCGGGTTCTTTATTCTATTCCACTGATCTGTGTGTCTGTTGTTGTGCCAGTACCACACTGCCTTGATGACCACAGCTTTGTAGTATAACCTAAAATCCGGCATTGTGATGCCCCCAGCTCTGGTTTTCTTTTTCAATATTCCCCTGGCTATATAGGGCCTTTTGTGATTCCACACTAATCTTAAAATGATTTGTTCCAATTCTCTGAAGAAAGTCCATGGTATTTTGATAGGGATTGCATTGAACGTGTAAATTGCCCTGGGTAGCATAGATATTTTCACAATATTAACTCCAAATGGATAAAAGACCTAAATGTGAGACAAGAATCTTTCAAATCCTAGAGGAGAACAGAGACAAAATCCCTTTTGAATTTGGCCACAGCAACTTCTTGCAAGATACATCTATGAAGGCAAAGGAAACAAAAGCAAAAATGAACTATTGGGATTTGATCAAGATAAAAACCTTCTGCACAGCAAAAGAAACAGTCAACAAAACTAAAAGACAACCTACAGAATGGGAGATTTGCAAATGACGTATCAGATAAAGGGCTAGTATCCAGGATCTATAAAGAGCTTATTAAACTCAACACCAAAGAAACAAACAATCCAATCATGAGATGGGCAAAAGACATGAACAGAAATCTCACAGAGGAAGACATAGACATGGCCAACAAGCACATGAGGAAATGCTCTGCATCACTTGGCATCACGGAAATATAAATCAAAACCACAATGAGATACCACCTCACACCAGTGAGAATGGGGAAAATTAACAAGGCAGGAAACAAAAAATGTTGGAGAGGATGTGGAGAAAGGGGAACCCTCTTGCACTGCTGGTGGGAATGTGAATTGGTACAGCCTCTCTGAAAAACTATTTGGAGGTTCCTCAAAGAGTTTAAAATAGACCTGCCCTATGACCCAGCAATTGTACTGCTGGGGATTTACCCCAAAGGTACAGATGCAGTGAAATGCCGAGACACCTGCACCACGATGTTTATAGCAGCAATGTCCACAATAGCCAAACTGTGGAAGGAGCCTCGGTGTCCATCGAAAGATGAATGGATAAAGAAGATGTGGTCTACGTATACAATGGGATATTACTCAGCCATTAGAAATGATGAACACCCACCATTTCCTTCTATGTGGATGGAACTAGAGAGTATTATGCTAAGTGAAGTAAGCCAATTGGAGAAGGACAATCATTATATGGTTTCACTCATGTGGGAAATATAAAAAATAGTGAAAGGGATTATAGGGAAAGGAGAGAAAATGAGTGGGAAAAAATCAGAGAGGGTGACAATCCATGAGAGACTCCTAACTCTGGGAAACAAACAGCATGGGGGAAGGAGGGGTGGGCGGGGGGGATGTGGTGACTGGGTGATGGGCACTGAGCGGGGCTCTTGAGGGGTCGAGCACTGGGTGTTATGCTATATGTTGGCAAATCGAACTCCAATAAAAAATTTACAAAAAATATGTAGCAAAAAATGTGTGACAACAGAAGGGGCAAAATGAAAGTATACCATTATAAGATTCTTACACTACATCTGTAATGGTGTTAACATTATTTGAATGTAAACTGTTATAAGTTAAAGATCTATTAACCCTAAAGATGTTTTGACCCTAGAGTAACCATGTAACAAAACAAAAACCTGGAATGCATAATGATAAGTTAAAGAAGCCAGTCTGAAAAGACTACGTACTACATGACTCCAACCAAATGACATTCTGGAAAAGGCAAAACTTTGGAGACATAAAAACAATCGGTCATTACCAGGGATGAGCAAGTAATTTTGGGGCAGTGAAAATAGTGATCAGCACTAAGGCAGGAAAACATAAGAATCATGTCAATTGAACATGAAGCATTAGACTAGTTTTTATTTTCAGATGACATGATCATCAATATAGAAAGTCAATGGGAAACACAAAATTGATGCTAAAACTGTATCTTTGGGGTAAATCCCCAGCAGTGCAATTGCTGGGTTGTAGGGCAGATCTATTTTTAACTCTTTGAGGAATCTCCACACAGTTACCATTTGCTTCGACGTGGATGCAACTGGAGGGTATTATGCTGAGTGAAATAAGTGAATCGGAGGACAAACATTATATGGTCTCATTCATTTGGGGAATATAAAAAATAGTGAAAGGGAATAAAAGGGAAAGGAGAAAAATGAGTGGGAAATATCAGAAAGGGAGACAGAACATGAAAGACTCCTAACTCTGGGAAACGAACTAGGGGTGGTGGAAGGGGAGGTGGGCGGGGAGTGGGGGTGACTGGGTGACGGGCACTGAGGGGGGGCACTTGACGGGATGAGCACTGGTTATTATTCTGTATGTTGGCAAATTTAACACCAATAAAAAATAAATTTATAAAAATAATAAAAATAAAATAAAACTAATAAGTGAGCTTAGGACAGTGACGAGATACCAGGTCAATTTATAAATATTAATTGAGTTTCTATATACTAATAATGAATAATTGGAATATAAAAATAAAGAATACAGTTTACATAAAAACATGAATTACTTAGGGATAAATCTGACAGAAGTTGTGTGGTTTTTGAATGCTTAAAACTATAAATCAGGGCAGCCCTGGTGGTGCAGTGGTTTAGCTCCTGCCTTCAGCCCAGGGTGTGATCCTGGAGATCCCAGATCCAGTCCCATGTCAGGCTCCCTGCATGGAGCCTGTTTTCTCCCTCTGCCTGTGTCTCTCCCTCTCTCTCTGTGTGTCTTTCATGAATAAATAAATAAAATTTAAAAAAATTATAAATCATTGTAGGAGGATTACGGAAGGCCTAAAATGGAGAGAGAACGTATTCATGGATCAGTAGACTTAATAGTGTTAAGATTGCAATCACAATCAAAATTCTAACGGGCTTTCTTTTTCAAGAGAGAATTTAACTAGCTGGCATTTAAAATTTGTGTGTAAAAGCAAAGGACCTAGATAGACAAAACAATGTTGAAGAAAGAAATTTGGAGGGCTTATGATTCTTCATGTTAATTGTCTATTTGTCTCAGGAGCAGTATATTTCCAGTTATCTAGATTTAAACTCTCCAAGTGTTTCTTTTCACTTTATATTAATCAGTCAGTAAGTAACACTAATTATTTCTAATTTTTATATCTGCATTAAACATTTTGCTTAGGTAGAAAGATTTGAAAAAAAAAAAAAAAAGATTTGCCCAGGAGTTTTGAAGTATATTCTCATTAATTGGTTTAATCTAGTTTTTTTTAAAAAAATTATTTATTTATTTATGATAGTCACACAGAGAGAGAGAGAGAGAGAGGCAGAGACACAGGCAGAGGGAGAAGCAGGCTCCATGCACCGGGAGCCCGACATGGGATTCGATCCCTGGTCTCCAGGATCGTGCCCTGGGCCAAAGGCAGGCGCCGAACACCAGCGCAGCCCAGGGATCCCTAGTTTTTTGTTTTTAAAGAAATACTGTCTGCTTACATTTTGTGTGTGTGTCTGAGTTCTCTTATTTGTAATGCAAGAATGATAATGGTAGTTTGTTCATAATAATGAATAATAACAATATATTGATGATAGTGAGATACAACATATACTGGTTTTGATTCTATTATTACTATCCGTGTTTCTTAGAATAGTGCCTGGGACATAGTAAATAGCATAAATGCAATTAACTATTTCACTTGATTACAGGGAATTCTCTCTTGTATTGAAAGCACAAATGATCTGTGCCACTTATGTGGCATTTCAGTATCTTTTGCCTCATGCAATTTCTTGTATTGTTAACTTTTCATGGCTGTATATTTTATATACTGTTTTGTTGTGGCAGATTTACTTTGTTGTATTTTGTACACTGCATAGAAAAATGTTGGACCTACATTCAAATATTTATTAAACTATATACAAAACATGCGTTGAAGCCCAGAGAATTTCTAGAGCTCCTTCTCAGGAGAAATGACGACTTGAACAAGAGACATTAACTTTCTGGGGAGCTTTTTAAAAAAAAACTTTTTTTAGGTTTTTTAATATCAAAAGTAACAACATTTTTTTTCTCTCTTCAGAGCAGCCTCTTTGGGATCAATTGTACTGACAATACATTCTCTGGGGGTCATTATTCTGAGAGACTAATAAAGATCCTTTATTGCCATCTTCAATAACAAAAGTTCAAGAGATGTTTAAGAGAAGTCATCCCAGGGATACTGGTGAGGGTAGTGAGGAAATTGCAATGGGAGGTCAAACACAGGTCACCAGCAGGTTAAAGAAAAGAATGAGAGAAGCGAAACAGTGGGTTGAATGATGTCCTTGCCGTGAGGAGCCTGCAGGAGAGATCTTTAAATTTTCTTTATGCTAAAAAAATAAAAAATAAAAATAAAAATAAAATTTTCTTTATGCTGAGTGAAATAAGTCAATCGGAGAAGGACAAACATTATATGTTCTCATTCATTTGGGGAACATAAATAATAGTGAAAGGGTATAGGGGAAGGGAGAAGAGGTGTGTGGGAAATATCAGAATGGGAGACAGAACATGAAGACTCCTAACTCTGGGAAACGAACTAGGAGTGGTGGAAGGGGAGGAGGGCGGGGGGTGGGGGTGAATGGGTGATGGGCACTGAGGGGGGCACTTGACGGGATAAGCACTGGGTGTTATTCTGTATGTTGGCAAATTGAACACCAATAAAAAATAAATTTATAAAAAAATAAATTTTCTTTCAAACCCATCACTTAAAACAAAAGAACCCATCAGTTAAGCCATACGTTTTTCAGCATGGAGAAAATATGGTCTCATTCATTTGGGGAATATAAAAAATAGTGAAAGGGAATAAAGGGGAAAGGAGAAAAATGAGTGGGAAATATCAGAAAGGGAGACAGAACATGAGAGACTCCTAACTCTGGGAAACGGGCTAGGGGTGGTGGAAGGGAGGTGGGCAGGGGGTGGGGATGACTGGGTGACGGGTACTGAGGGGGGCACTTGACAGGATGAGCACTGGGTGTTATTCTATATGTTGACAAATTGAACACCAATAAAAATAAATTTATAAAAAATAGTTGTCATTTAACTTGAGGACTGTATTTATTTTTTAATAGACTTATTTATTTTATTTTTTGTATTTTTTAATTGGAGTTCCATTTGCCAACATATAGCATAACACCCAGTGTTCATTCCGTCAAGTGCCCCCCCCCAGTGCCCATCAGTAGACTTAATGTTTTTAGAATAATTTTAGATATGCAGAAAAATTGTATAGGTAGTATAGCTGGTTCCCATATATCATATGCTCAGTTTCCCCTATTATTAACATCTCACATTAATATGATGGATTTGTTACAATTAACGAACCAATGTTGATATATTATTTTAAAATAAAATCTATAGTTTTTATTCAGATTTTCTGAGTTTTAACCTTTCAATATATTTTTTCTATTGCAATATCTCATTTAGAATACCACATTACATTTAGTTGTTATGCTATCTTTTTGCTCCTCTTGACTATGACAATTTCTCAGACTTTCCTTATATTTGAAGACTGACAGTTTTGAGAGTTACTGGTCAGATATTTTATAGAATACTCCAGTTTTGAAATTTGTCTGATGCTATTGGGAAGACCACAGAGGTAAAGTGCATTTTTATTGTCAGTTTTTCCACTGTAAAGTTTTTGTAAAGTTTTCTCTTTCTTTAGTATGGAGTATCTACACAAATTATTTGGAATACTTCTACGTAGGAGGTTTGTCTCTTCTCCCTCACTTATTAATTCATTCAATCATTTATTTATATAAGTATGAATTCTTGGATATCTATTTTATTCTTTGGGTTATTATCTACTACTATTCTATTTATTTTCTTATCCAAATTGTTCCAACTTTTGCCATTAGAAGTTCTTTTAGTGCTTTCTCTGTTTCTTGAACATACCTCATCAATGTGATTGTATTTATTTTTATTTTCCAAAAAGGCCATACTTAAAGAAGGGTTCTAGACACCAAGGGAAGGAGTGAATTTGGGAGGTCTTGTTTACATAGAAGCATCATCTTTTTCCTTTTTGAGGGTGGAACACAAGTTCCATGAGGTCAGAAACCTTGTCCTATCTGTTCATTAAGAGTATCTGGAATATGGTAGTTAGTATGTTGGATGAATAAATTAAAGAATGATGACATGTCTTAGATGGAAGCAGGAGAAAGAGTGTGAACAATTGTAGTGTGAGGTTTAAGTGATACCAAATTAGATTATATCTAATTACGGGCACCTGGGTGGCTTATTTGGTTAAGCATATGCCCTCAGCTCAAGTCATGGTCTCAGGGTCCTGGGATCAAGTTCCAAGTTGGGCTCCCTGTTCAGTGAGGAGTCTGCTCTCCTTCTCTCTCTCTGCTCCTCCTCATTGCTTGTGTGCTCTCTCTCTCTCTGCTCTCTCAAATAAATAAATTAACTCTTTAAATAGATATTTTAAAAAGATTGTATCTAATTAGGAACGGAGAATGTGGTTTCATTAGAATTGTTGGAGCAAAGTTAAGTCAAACAATGAGGAAATATTAATAAATATTTCTGTCATATATTATTGAACTATATGAGACTTCTTATAAAAAGAGTTCAGGTCAGATGGTTAGATCTGTACAACTGACACCTAGTGTAGAGGTGATAAACTGGCATTATTATGAAGAAAATTTTGAAATACTTTCTTTGTCAAAGATATTTGCCCTTGGGGAATTATAGAGACAAGGTTAAACATATAGAACATTTCAATG
Organism: Canis lupus familiaris; assembly: GCF_011100685.1. Taxonomy (NCBI): domain Eukaryota; kingdom Metazoa; phylum Chordata; class Mammalia; order Carnivora; family Canidae; genus Canis; species Canis lupus. The sequence goes on along the minus strand of NW_023330454.1, from coordinate 95,398 downwards.
CAAACCAATTGGGAAATAACAAAATATGTGGAATTAACAAGAATTCCTATGGGGTGTATAGAAATAGAAAATCGTTTTTGGAAGAAAGGATGAGGGGAGGCAAATGGAAGATGAATTCGAATGGGGCCGGGGAAATCACTTATGTTTGAATAGGGTATAAATGGATTTGATTAGGGGCAAACGAAGGATATTTCAGGTAGGTGACTATCATGTGAAAAGTTTATATTTTGGATTAGGGTTAATGTTGAGGAGTTGCAGAAAATGTTTGGATTGGTGAAGTTGAACATAGATTTTTCACAACTCCTGATTGCTAAGAGAATGAGTTTCAAAAGTAAGAATGAGAAGATTCTAGAAGATTTAAAGCAAGAAGTGAACTAATTAAAATAGTGTTTTAGGATAATAAATACTGTGATACTGCTTAGGATGACTAATACAGAGGAGAGATTATAAATGCGATATCATTAGGAAGTTGTCAAGATAATTCTGGTTGAGAGATACAATTTTAGATTAGAAGTATTACAGGAATGACAAAGAAGAACTTTTTGACAGAAGAAAATGATAACATTGAGTGACTGAAATAAAGGATTTAGAAGGAAGAGCTGAGGAAGAGTAGGCTAACATAAAAATTTGCCCCTTCCGGGTAACCTACACATAAAATTAGGTTCAACAAAGTTCTGAGTTCAAACTGGGCAAGGTATAAAGTCATGATCAATTTCAGTAATATTTGAGTTATGTTTGGGAACTGGAGTTGGGTCCAAATGTGACCTCAGTTATTTGATGCACTACCTCCAGTTCCAAAGACCTGACAAGATGCAACTCTTTTTCTTTTTCTCTTACTGAGCAAGTGAACAAGAGGAGAATATCTCATTATCCATATCAGAAGTAGAGGATTATCTTTCATGAACCTACTGAATTTCCAATATTGGACCTATCCAAATGCACTTGGTTCTTGAATGGCAAATTAGTCAGGATAGGTTTTTGAATCTACAATATTCTTATCTTTCTTCATCATCGTCCAAACCAAACAATGAGATTCATAGACAACCTCTGTTAAGGATTCATGACTCAGGTGATCAACCCAACTACTAAACATATATATCATGTAGATGCATGCTTAAGTTAATTATCAGAAGGGAAGCTGGGGAACATGTAGTGGGATTTTGTTGGTTTTTAAAGAAATTTTAAATGAAAAAAGAGGAAAGGCCTTGGAGAAGAGTTCTATTTACCTTGAATATTTTTGAAGTATAGAAGAAACTTATATGATGGTCATTACCTTGTATGAACAACTGAAAATAAAGAGTACAACATAAAAATACATTTGAGCAGTTGGATGATGTTTAATAAGCATATATATATATAAAACACACAACTTTCACAATTACTGTTTCTATCCTTTGTTATTTTATTTATTTTATTTTATTATTTTTTTGTTTCTATCCTTTGATAGAAAAAAGTCCAATGATTTGGTCCAAGCTTCCTGAATGACTATTACTTTTTTCCTCCACATCTCCCCCCTCCCTTTTTTCTAAGTCTATTTTTATTTTTTTAACATTTATTTATTTATTGTATATTTTTTATTGGAGTTCGATTTACCAACATATATCATAACACCCAGTGCTCATCCTGTCAAGTGTCCCCCTCAGTGCCCGTCACCCAGTCACCCCAATCCCCTGCCCACCTCCCTTTCCACTACACCTTGATCATTTCCCAGAGTTAGGTGTCTCTCATGTTTTGTCACCCTCACTGATATTTCCCACTCATTTTCTCTCCTTTCCCCTTTATTCCCTTTCACTATTTTTTATATTCCCCAAATGAATGAGACCTTATAATGATTGTCCTTCTCCGATTGATTTACTTCACTCAGCATAATACCCTCCAGTTCCAACCACGTTGAAGAAAATGGTGGGTATTTGTTGTTTCTAATGGCGAGTAATATTCCATTGTATACATAGACCACTTCTTCTTTATCCATTCATCTTTTGATGGTCACTGAGGCTCCTTCCACAGTGGACATTGCTGCTATAAATATTGGGGTGCAGGTGTCCTGCCATTTCACTGCATCTGTATCTTTGGGGTAAATCCCCAGCAGTGCAATTGCTAGGTCATAGGGCCACTCTATTTTTAACTCTTTTTCACACAGTTTTCCAGAGTGGTTGTACCAGTTCACATTCCCACCAACAGCTTTTTTTTTCACACTATACCTGGATTGTATCTTCAGTAGTCAGACTGTGCTAAGCAACCAAATGCCCCTTCTCAAATTAGCAATATTTTTGATGTTTTAGTCAAGGCTCCTAATCTCTAACATTCCTCTTTTTTAGAAATTGAGGTAAATTGGTATATATCATTATATGTTTCAGGTATACAGCATTAAGATTAATATCTGTTTACATTACAAAGGGATTACCATCACAAATCTAGTTACCATCCACCACCATACACTTGGCCTCTTTCACCTATTTTGCCCATCCCTCACTAACATTCTTCTTAAATTAAGGGATAATGTAAGTCTGGATATTGAAGAAGTTATCTAAGTAGGACTTAGTTGTGCTGCCCCTAAATTCAGTCTTGTTCTCCTTGAGTCTATGTTTAAACACCATCAAGCAATGACAGTAGAACACATTCAGTATTCGGAAAACTATTCTTTCAATTCTGTAGTTATATCATATTTCATGATATAGTACACTCAAAAAATTTCCGGAATGGGCAGTGGAAACGTTTTTGTGGAAATATTCGTTAACCATTTATTTGGCAAATTCATGGATGGGTTATTCAGATTTAAAATTAACCTAGCCTCAAAAAAATCAATAGTCTCTTACTTCTTTGTGAGAAATACAATCCATTTTACTGTGTCTTTTTTTTATTTTTATTTTTTTACTGTGTCTTTGAAGGCATCTTTCACTTGTTTGTTTCAAAGCGTATAAATGAATGGGTTAAACAAAGGAACAACTGAAGTAGTGAGCACAGACACTACTTTATTAATAGCTACTCCTTCCTTTGCTGAAGGTTTGATGTAGATGAAGATGCAGCTGCCATAAGTGATGGAAACCACAATCATATGGGAAGAGCAGGTGGAAAAGGCCTTTTTCCTTTGTTGGGCAGAAGGGAATCTTAGAATGGTCTTAATGATGTAGGTATAGGAGAAGACTACACACACTAAGGTAATAATGAGTGTCAGTATGGCAAAACTCAGAACAATTCTCTCTATTAAGACTGTGTCTGAGCAGGTTATCTGTAAAATTGGAGATGCATCACAGCCAAAATGATCAATCACATTTGAGTCACAGAATTCCAGCTGGAGGCCCAGGCCAAGAGGCGGGAGGATGATTAACGGGCCAGCAAACCAACAGCAGAGAACGAGGGTAGTGCAGACTCTGTTGTTCATGATAGTTGTATAATGCAGGGGCTTGCAAATGGCCACATAGCAGTCATAGGACATGGCGGCAAGGAGAAAAAATTCTGTTGCTCCAAAGAAGACAACAAAGAATAACTGGGTGGCACAAGCATTATAGGAAACAGTATTATCTCCAGTGGTCATAGTATACAGGAATCTGGGAATACAGACAGTGGTGAATGAGACTTCTAAGAAAGAGAAATTTCAGAGGAAAAAATACATGGGAGTTTTAAGATTGGAGTCCACCAGTGTGAGGGTGATAATGATGAGTTTTCCAGTAACACTGAACATGTAGGTGAGAAACAAAAATACAAAGAGCAGAACTTGTATTTTTGGGTCATCTGTCAATCCTAGCAGGATGAATGTTGTTACTACTGTATGATTTCTCATCACTGCCTTGCACCAGGAGGGATTTTGCCTGGAGAAAGAAGTGTCATAAGAAGCTAGTACTGGAACCTGAAGGAGGACATTCTGGCAAGCCTGCTTACTGCTTACATGCACTTTCTTCTTTTAGTTAATTTAATTTGTTAGCATAGAGACTTCTATGGGAAAGGTTTAGTATGGATCTTGTGCTTTTAACTAGAAAGCATATTTCCAAAGATGTCAAATAAACACAAAACAAAACATAAATCATATGTCTGATTTACAGTTTCTCAGCAATATTGCCTTTTGTATAGATTTTATTTGTCTTTATCCTGGAGGCAGTTATGTCAGTTTTCAGCTCCCCCCATCCTTATTTTCTTTAGTTTTTTTCACACTATACTGAAATGCTCTATTTTCAAAACCAAGAAGGATCTGTTATTTTGTATTTTTTTGTGTTTTAAAATTAAAACTTATTTTTTTTGAGCTATCTTAGCATCACAGCAAAATTGAGGGGAAGGTACAGAAATATTCCATATGCTTCCTGCCTTTACAAATGCATAGCCTCTCCTGTTACTAACACCCCCCACCAGAGTGGTACCTTTGTTACAAATGATGAACTTATATGGACACGTCAAAGTATATAATTTACATTATGGTTCACTCATGTTGTACATTGTAAGGATTTGGACAGATATTTAGTATCTTATATTGATCATAATTTGTCGTATGCAGATTAACACTAGAGCATTCATTTATAGTTAGTTCTGCTCTCTGTACTTTGAATGATTTCTAAATAGGGAGATAAAACTTTAAAATACAAAGATGTAGTTTTGTTTTTCACCCCATGTTTAGGCAAATGAAAGTATTTTTAAGCCAGGCTCGGACTGCTTAGGCAGGGGTTTCCTGAAGTGGTATAATGAAATTTTTTTTCTGGAACTTAAATATAAACCCAATTTATCTGTACTTTATATATGTCCTGTTGTGATGTTTTGGGTCCTGGATGGAGTCCAGAGGGGATGATCTGTCCAATTTGTTCTTTGCCAGCCTGATTGGCCTGACCAACTCAGTGTTCTTCACAGCACTCAGCCTTCAGAATCTGTCTTAGGGTTTATCTTAGTGACCTCTTTGAACAATTTGTGTTCTTGCCTGCTTCAATTCAACTTTCCTCACTAGTAAATCAGCTCCCTAACCCTACAGCTTATGTTCTCTGAGTTTTGATGTATGTAACTTGCCCAAACAACATCCAGAAACAAATGGACACAATATGAGCCAATCTTTGTAGCCATAGTATAAAGTACCTTACCTTTCTCAGTGACATTTGTCACTGTCCATTTCTGCACCTCCAAGGAGTGTTAAGCCTCCCTATACCCCAATGTACATTTCTTCCCTCCAGAAATCTCTTTAGATAGGTGCTCAGGAAATTCCCTCCCCTCCTTCATGTCAAAACTTAGCCTCATTGAGGTTTGTGTTTCAAGCAGCTGCTTGAAGGTATCCAGGTATCCATCCTGTAAAAAAAAATCGGTAAGAAAAAAAAAATCGGTAAGTGCAACCTCTCTGGGAATATCAAAGTTAACAATAACTTGATATATTGTCCAATAATATGTCTTAGGATTTTATTGGGGGTAAATGATTGTTAATGAGCAAATTTAGGCATACTCAGTGTTTGTAGGGAAATCCTATAGACTTCTACATGAGAGTGAAAACTACTTTTTTATGTTTCAAAAAATTGTCCTAGTTGTATCCAGTGTATGTTTTCTGAATAGAGAATCAAAATTATGTTAGGTTACTCTTGCATTGCTCAAGTAAATAATCTACATTTATTCATTAAAATAAATATCCAATAAGCCTCTGTTATTTAAAGAACATAATATCAGAGAGTGGAGCTCCAATCATTTGCAGGTTGAGCTCCCTCAAGCTTTCTGGCTGCCCGTAGAAGATAGTATTTCATTTTGGTGCATACTCAGTGACATGGTAACACAAGATAACAGTGAAAATATAGCTGTGGATTTCAGATGACAACTATTCCATGCTTGTTACTTGGTAATTGATCTTAGCTATTAGATAGCTATTTATATTAATAGCTATTTAAATTTTTTTATGTTCACCCAGTTTCTCTAGTTATTTTTTTATTTTTACTAATGTTGGCCATGACATCTGTCCTCATAAGTTGAGTTAGCAGGTTTATTGCTCAGGGTTCACAGACATGATTTTGAAATACAGACAAGCCCTCCCCCCTTAGCTCCTGGGAGAAATGACTCACTGGAGAGATAGTATCTTGTCATGTACTTGCCAGGGGAAGACTCTGATAAGCCAAACTGAATGATGAGTCAGGTTTATTTCTGCATTCTTAATTTTCTTCCCCCTCTCCCTTCCACTGTAGGAGAGTTTAAATCCTTGTACTAGTTATTGGTATTGTAACTCTAGTTCTTCCTCTCCTATGAAGTTCTTAGGATCTAAAATTATTTCCTCTTGTCTTATCAAAACATTAATTCTTTTATATTAGTAGGAAAGACTGATGAACTCAGTCATATTAGCATTTGATCATGAATTTAATGTTTAAAATACTTAATATATATTGGATCAGAGTTTATTAAAATACAAAGATCCTTCTTCTTCCTCCATGCTACCTTAGCTACTTGTCCCAATATTTAAGAGGCTTACTGACATTTAATTTTCAAATTTGATGTTCTCTTAATGCTACCTGGCCTTTATTTTCATCATTTCTCCTTCCACTTAAGACTTTTCATGGAGGCATTGAAACTACTTTTGGTATTTGAAGCAATGGAGTTTTGCATCCCAAATACGCAATAAAAAATAGCCTGGTTCTGGGATAGGTTTCTGGTTTTACTATGGTTTATTACTGAATTTTTTTTGTAGTCAACATACAATGTTGTATTCGTTCCAGTTATACGGCATAGTGATTCAACACTTCCATACATTAGACAATGTTCCATGCGTGTTTTGTCTTCGGACATTACCACTCAAGATGCCTAAAGAGCCAAGGTCTGTGGTCACATGACCTCATGGGGAGGAGGCTCTCAGGCTAATTTTTACAGTGTTTATGCAGAGTACAGTTGATTGGAGATGAAGGACACCCCTCAGAAGACCTGATTTCTCCCACATGAGACAGAATCAGCTTCTGAGGCTGTAGGAAATCAATGCCACTAGGAGGGATGGCCTACAATGTGCTATCTTTGGTTCTGTTCCACCAGCCATGGTGTAACTTCTGTAGCCATATCATGAAAGCCAGAATTCAAGTGGGAAGAATAAAATGTTAACAAAGGGCCCTAGAAGGATGTTGATTTAAGGATCTGAGTCTTCACAGTGACCAAAGTAATCTTCCTTGTGAAGCAGCATAGGAATCGGGATGCAGTGGCCTTCTTGGCTCAATAAGTTACGTGTCTGACTGCAGCTCGCATCATGATCCCAAGATCATGTCAGGCTCCCTGTTCTTCAGTTCAGGGTCTGAATAACCCTCTTCCTCTGCCATTCCTGTACTCCTTTGTCTCTCTCTGAGAGGATTCCTCATCAGTAATGTCATCCTCAATATTCTCCACTGCCCAATTGCTTTCAAATTTCCTGAGGCCACCTTGACAATATTTATTTGTTCTTCCTCATTAATATTTTTTATGAACCGTCTCATTATGAATGTATCGGAGGGTGAATCATAGAAGTGGGTGGAGAGTCACTCACTGAGTTTCGGTGGACAAAATCTGGCACCACAGCCTTGGCAACATCATCGCAGCAGCAACAATTGAGGTTGTCCATTGTCAAAGACGCTAGGTAGAGAGCTGACAACTCACTCAATATCAACTATGAACTGCTCAGCTCAAAGAGTGACAGTTGAGAAGAAAGGCAGAGGTATATTTCTCGTCACCATGGCAATGTGTGACATCATAGTGCTTTCAAAATGAATGCAGCTGCACAGCAATCACCTGCTGTCTCGACAGGGGTGTACCTTTTGATTTGTAGAGTCAGGCATTCTTCCTTACATCTCAGCTTGAATTCACTGCTGTTCAGGATGGCTTGATAGTTATGTGGCTAAATTTAGGGGACCAGCTGACATGAGGAATTCTATTCCACCATCTTCCATCCATCTGAAATATGTTTTTTAACGGGCCTAATCCAAACTGATTCAGGATGGTAGTCCATAAAGCCTTTTTGCAAGCTATTCAAGTTTGTTTTGCAAATAAAGTCAGTTTTATTTAGGATCGCCCAAACTAGAGACAATTAAGCTGTCCCTATTTATTTTTTCTTTCTTTCTTTCTTTCTTTCTTTCTTTCTTTCTTTCTTTCTTTCTTTCTTTCTTTCTTTCTTTCTTTCTTTTTTATTGGAGTTCTATTTGCCAACATATAGCATAACACCCAGTGCTCATCCGGCCAAGTGCCCCCCGCAGTGCCCATCACCCAGTCACCCCAACCCCCTTCCCACCTCCCTTTCCACTACCCATTGTTTATTTCCCAAAATTAGGTGTCTCTCATGTTTTGTCACCCTCACTGATATTTTCACTCATTTCTCTCCTTTTCCCTATGACCCTTTTCACTATTTCTTATATTCCCCATATAAGTGAAACCATGTATTGTTTGTCCTTCTCCAAGTGACTTACTTCACTCAGCATAATACCCTCCAGTTCCATCCACATCGAAGCAAATGGTGGGTATTCGTCCTTTCTACTGGCTGAGTAATATCCCATTGTCTATATAGACTACATCTTCTTTATCCACTCATCTGTCAATGGACACCGAGGCTCCTTCCACAGTTTGGCTATTGTGTACTTTGCTGCTATAAACACTGGGGTGCAGGTGTAAGAGCCTTCCTTTATACCTATCAACAATTTAACCAATTTGCATGCCCACCTCCATTCCAGTAACAGTTTGCTCTGTGTAGTTAAGGATTTATTTCCTGGTTTGCCTTTTTTTAGGTTACTTTTCTTTAGGCAGTAAAGAGTTACTTCTTTTTCCCTCCCATGTTACATCTTTTTTCTTTTTTTCTCCAGTCAAGAAACATTTATTTAGATAAGAAAGGAGTCCCTAGGGCTTGGGCTTGGGAGGCTGGCCTTGGTTTTAGGCCTGGGACCCAGCAGTCCCAATAGGCTAGGAGGGGCACGTCCTCTTGCTGCAGGTGATGAAGCTCTGGTTCTCGTTGGACCAGTAGAGAACCACAAAGCCCTCTGGTGGAAGGATAGAACCTCTGTTCTCTTCCACGTGGCCCGTTATCAGATAGCTGGTTCCTCTCTTTTCTTTTTTTTTAAGATTTTATTTATTTATGAGAGAGAGAGAGAGAGAGAGAGAGAGGCAGAGACACAGGCAGAGGGAAAAGCAGGCTCCATGCAGGAAGCCCGACGTGGGGCTCGATCCTAGGTCTCTAGGACCATGCCCTGGGCAGAAGTTGGTGCTAAACCGCTCAACCACCAGGGCTGCCCATCTGGTTCCTTTCTCATGGGGAGGCATTGCTGGTAGGGAATGTAAAACTTCAGGGGGGTGTCCGTGAATGGATAGGGCAAGTCCAGGCTTCTGGTTTTGTAAGCACCAATAAGACTGACAGAGACCTTGAGGGCTTCCCCTGAGCCCCAAACCATGGACTTCACTGTTGCAGTCACCACCAGGTTGCTGGTACAGAAGTTGGTCTGCAAGGTGCCTATCCATTGACAGGGGACACTGGGTGCATTGGGGCCCTCCAGAGTTGCCTGGCTTCAGATGAAGCCTTTGGTGTCTTTGCAAATGTCTGGACTTGGGGTTTGGGTTGAGGAGTGGGATGCCCTACTGAGCATCCTCCCCAAGGCCCTGGACCTACCCATCTTTGGTGGTGCCCGGTGGCAGGCTCTTGAAGGAGACAGAGAAGATGTTGGATGGCTGTGACACTGAGGTCAGAGATGAACTGGACCAGGAGCACAATTCCCTTCAGAAGAGATGGGACCCAGGAGTGAATGGGTGTTATTGTCTAATGGGTACAGAATTTAAGTTTGGGAAGATGAAAAACTTCTGGAGAAAAATATTGCTTTGGCTGATGTCAAAAACATTATTCTATGCACTTTTATTTAGGACTTTTTTTGGCTTCAGGTCTCACATTTAGGTCTTTGATCCATTTTGAATTTATTTTTGTCATAGTGTTAGCAAGTGGTCCAGTTTCATTCTTTTACATGTAGCTGATCCAGTTCTCTCAACACCATTTCTTGAAGAGACTGCCTTTTCCCCCATTGGATATTCTTGCTTCCTTTGTCATAAATTAATTGACTTATATTGTGGGTTTATTTCAGAGCTCTTTATTCTGTTCTATTGATCTGTGTGTCTATTTTTGTGCCAGTATCATACTGTTTTGATTGCTACAGCTTTGCAGCATAGCTAACTTTGTTTTTCTTTATAAGATTGCTTTGACTATTTGAGGTCTTTTGTGGTTCCATACAAATTTTAATTTTGTTTGTACTATTAAAAAATTCTGTTGGTATTTTGATAGGGATTGCATTGAATCTGTACATTGCTTTGGGTAATATGACATTTAAACAATATTAATTCTCCCAGTCCATGAGAATGGAATATTTTTTTCCATTTGTTTGTGCCATCTTCAATGTCTTTCATCAATGTTTTAGAGTTTCAGGATAAACTTCTTTAGTTAAGTTTATTCTGAGGTATTTTATTATTTTGGTGCAACTGTAAATGAAGTTTTCTTAATTCTCTTTCTGATACTTCATTATTAGTGCATAGAAACACTACCTCTCTCTGGGTATTAATTTTGTGTCTTGCCACCTTACTGGAATCATTTATTACTCATAGTAGTTTTTTGGTGGAGGCTTTAGGATTTTTTTGTGTGTATCATGTTGTTTATGATGAGTGACAGTTTAGCTTCTTCACCAATGTGGATGCCTCTTACATCTTTTTCTTGTCTGCTTGTTGTGGATAGGATTTCCAGTACTACATTGAATAAAAGTGGTCAGAGTGGACATCCTTGTATGAGATGCATCCTTGGATGACATTGTGCCATTTGAGACAACATGGATGGAACTAGAGGGTATTATGCTAAGTGAAAAGTCAGACCGCGAAAAACAAATGCCATATGATTTCACTCATAAGTGGAATCTAAAACAAGCAAATGAATAAACAAAAAGAGCAGAGTCAGACCTATAAATACAGAGAACAGACTGATGGTTGCCAGATGATGGGCAGATGGTGAAGGGGAGTGGGAGATACAGGCTTTCATTAACAGAATGAATGTCATGAGAATGAAAGGTACAGCATAAAGAATATAGTCAATGATATTGTAAAAGTGTTATATGGTGACAGATGGTAGGTGTACTTGTGATGAGTATAGTATAATGTATAAACTTGTCAAATTACTATGTTGTACACCTAAAACTAAAGTACTATTGTGTGTCAAACTATACTGAAAAAAAATTTTTTTTCGGAAGCTCTGGAGGTAGATGTTGGTGATGGTGGTGACGTGCATGTTCCTAATGCCAATGAACTGTATACTTAAAAATAGTAAAAATGGCAAATTTTACCTTTTGTCTATTTTGCCACAATAGAAAAGTAAATGTTAAAAAACAAAATGATCAAACACGCCACAAAATATTTTATTTGGACTTTAAACTCTCAATTATAATTTTGGTTACCTGAATAAGAAAATACTTCAATATTTACCCAAGTTGTTATCATTTTTGGTACTCTTTTTCACAATTAGAATATGCATATATAAAGTTATAACATATTTACACAATAGGGAAACTTTGCACAAATGTGAACTATTCTCTATATAGTTAAAAATGCGTAAACTTACACTTACACAAGATTATACAAATCTAAGGGCAAAGATATAAATGCTTATGCATGTATAAACATATTATAATTTTGTATTTGCATAAATATTCTTTTTTAATAATAAACTTATTTTTTATTGGTGTTCAATTTGCCAACATAGAGAATAACACCCAGTGCTCATCCCATCAAGTGCCCCCCTCAGTGCCCATCACCCATTCACCCCCACCCCCCCACTCTCCTCCCCTTCCACCACCCCTAGTTCGTTTCCCACAGTTTTGGGAATTTATGTTCTGCCTCCCTTTCTGATATTTCCAACCCATTTCTTCTCCCTTCCCTTCTATTCCCTTTCACTATTATTTATATTCCCCAAATGAATGAGAACATATAATTTTTGTTTTTCTCCGATTGACTCATTTCACTCAGCATAATACCCTCCAGTTCCATCCACGTTGAAGCAAATGGTGGGTATTTGTCATTTCTAATGGCTGAATAATATTCCATTGTATACATAAAATATTCTTGGAAGCCACCTAACAAACTCCTAACACCCATTGCCTTTAAAAAAAATGTCTTTTATTGGAGTTCAATTTGCCAACATATAGCATAACACCCAGTGCTCATCCCATCAAGTGCCCCCCTCAGTGCCTGTCACCCAGTCACCCCAACCCCACGCTGACCTCCCTTTCCACCACCCCTTGTTCGTTTCCCAGAGTTAGGAGTCTTTCATGTTCTGTCACCCTCGCTGATATTTCCCAATAATTTCTCTCCATTCCCCTTAATTCCCTTTCACTATTTTTATTTTATTTATTTATTTATTTCTAATAAATTTATTTTTTATTGGTGTTCAATTTGTCAAAATACACAATAACACCCAGTGCTCATCCCGTCAAGTGCCCACCTCAGTGTCCGCCACACAGTCACCCCAATCTCCCGCCCACCTCCCCTTCCACCACCCCTATTCATTTCCCAGAGTTAAGAGTCTTTCATGTTCTGTCTCCCTTTCTGATATTTTCCACTTATTTTTTCTCCTTTCCCCTTTTTTTCCCTTTCACTATTCTTTATATTCCCCAAATGAATGAGACCATATAATGTTTGTTCTTCTCCGATTGACTTATTTCACTCAGCATAGTACCCTCCAGTTCCATTCACATCGAACAAATGGTGGGTAATTGTCGTTTCCAAAGGCTGAGTAATATTCCATTGTATACATAAACCACATCTTCTTTATCCATTCGTCTTTCCATGGACACCAAGGCTCCTCACACATTTAGGCTATTGTGGACATTGCTGCTATAAACATTGGGTGCAGGTGTCCCGGCGTTTCATTGCATATGTATCTTTGGGGTAAATCCCCAGCAGTGCAATGGCTGGGTCGTAGAGCAGATCTATTTCTAACTCTTTGAGGAACCTCCACACAGTTTTCCAGAGTGGCTGCACCAGTTCACATTCCCACCAACAGTGCAAGAGGGTTCCTCTTTCTCCACATCCTCTCCAACATTTGTGGTTTCCTTCCTTGTTAATTTTCCCCATTCTCACTGGTGTGAGGTGGTATCTCATTGTGGTTTTGATTTGCATTTCCCTGATGGCCAGTGATGCAGAATATTTTCTCATGTACTTATTGGCGATGTCTATGTCTTCCTCTGTGAAATTTCTGTTCATGTCTTTTGCCCATTTCATGATTGGATTGTTTGTTTCTTTGGTGTTGAGTTTAATAAGTTCTTTATAGATCTTGGAAACTAGCCCTTTATCTGGTATGTCCTTTGCAAATATCTTCTCCCATTCTGTAGGTTGTCTTTTAGTTTTGTTGACAGTTTCTTTTGCTGTGCAGAAGCTTCTTATCTTGATGAAGTCCCAATAGTTCATTTTTGCTTTTGTTTCTCTTGCCTTCATGGATGTATCTTGCAAGAAGTTATTGTGGCTTAGTTCAAAAAGGGTGTTGCCTGTGTTCTCCTCTAGGATTTTGATGGAATCTTGTCTCACATTTAGATCTTTCATCCATTTTGAGTTTGTCTTTGTGTATGGTGTAAGAGAATGGTCCAATTGCATTCTTCTGCATGTGGATGTCCAATTTTTCCAGCACCATTTATTGAAGAGACTTTCTTCCAGTGGATAGTCTTTCCTCCTTTGTCGAATATTAGTTGACCATAAAGTTGAGGGTACACTTCTGGATTCTCTTTTCTGTTCCATTGATCTATGTGTCTGTTTTTGTGTCAGCACCACAGTGTCTTGATGACCACATCTTTGTAGTACAACCTGAAATCTGGCATTGTGATGCCCCCAGCTGTGGTTTTCTTTGCTACTCTTCCCCTGGCCATTCAGGGTCTTTTCTGATTCCACACAAATCTTTTTTTTTAAATTTTTTAAAATTTATTTACGATAGTCACACACACACACACAGAGAGAGAGAGAGAGAGAGAGAGGCAGAGACACAGGCAGGGAGAATCAGGCTCCATGCACCGGGAGCCCGATGTGGGACTTGATCCGGGTCTCCAGGATCGTGCCCTGGGCCAAAGGCAGGCGCCAAACCGCTGCGCCTCCCAGGGATCCCTGATTCCCCGCAAATCTTAAGATTATTTGTTCCAATGCTCTGAAGAAAGTCCATGGTATTTTGATAGGGATTGCATTAAATGTGTAAATTGCCCTGGGTAACAGTGACATTTTCACAGTATTAATTCTTCCAATCCATAAGCATGGAATATTTTTCCATCTCTTTGTGTCTTCCTCAATTTCTTTCAGAAGTGTTCTGTAGTTTTTAGCATAGAGATCCTTTACCTCTTTGGTTAGGTTTACTCCTAGGTATCTTATGCTTTGGGTGCAATCGTAAATGGGATTGACTCCTTAATTTCTCTTTCTTCAGTCTCATTGTTAGTGTATAGAAATGCCACTGACTTCTGGGCATTCATTTTGTATCCTGCCACACAGCTGAATTGGTGTATGAGTTCTAGCAATCTTGGGGTGGAGTCCTTTGGGTTTTCTATTTACAGTGTCATATCATCTGCGTAGAGGTAGACTTTGACTTCTTTGCCAATTTAAATGCCTTTTTTTTTGTATGATTGCTGAGGCTAGGACTTCTAGTATTATCTTGAATAGCTGTAGTGAGGGTGGACATCCCTGTCTTGTTCCTGATCTTAAGGGAAAGGCTCCCAGTGTTTCCCCATTGAGAATGATATTTTCTGTGGGCTTTTCGTAGATGCCTTTTTAGATGCTGAGGAATGTTCCCTCTATCCCTACATTCTGAAGAGTTTTGATCAGGAATGGATGATGTATTTTATCAAATGTTTTCTCTGCATCTATTGAGAGGATCCTATGGTTCTTGTTTTTTCTCTTGCTATGATTAGTCACATTGATTGCTTTATGAGTGTTGAACCAGCCTTGCATCCCGGGGATAAATCCCACTTGGTCATGGTGAATAATCTTCTTAATGTATTGTTGGATCCTTTTGGCTAGTATCTTATTGAGAATTTTTGTATGTGTGTTCATCATGGATATTGGTCTATAATTCTTTTTGGTGGGGTCTTTGTCTGGTTTTGGAATTAAGGTGATGTTGGCCTCATAGAACGAGTTTGGAAGTATTCCATCTCTTTCTATCTTTCTGAAAAGCTTTAGTAGAATAGGTATGGTATCGTGTTTAAATGTTTGATAGAACTCCCCTGGGAAGCCATCTGGCCTTGGACTTTTGTGTCTTGGGAGGTTTTTGATGACTGCTTCAATTTCCTCCCCACTTATCGGCCTGTTCAGGTTTTCTATTTCTTCCTGTTCCAGTTTTGGTAGTTTGTGGTTTTCCAGAAATGGGTCCATTTCTTTTAGATTGCCTAACTTATTGGCATAAAGCTGCTCATAATCAGTTTTAATATCATTTGTATTTCCTTGGTATTGGTGGTGCTCTCTCCTTTCTCATTCATGATTTTATTAATTTGAGTCTTTTCTCTCTTCTTTTTAATAAGGCCGACTAATGGTTTATCTATCTTATTAATTCTTTCAAGGAACCAACTCCTGGTTTTGTTAATCTGTTCCACAGTTCTGGTCTCTATTTCATGGAGTTCTTTTTTTAAGATTTATTTATTTATTTATTTGTTTGTTTATTTATTTATTTATTTTTCTAATTGATACAACCATTCTATCTATATTTTTCTTATAAAGTATAGTTTTCATCTCTATAAGTTTGATTTGGATCTTTTTAATATTTTTCTCTTTTTACTTAATATGTTCAATCTTTCTTCACTCTTCATCAATATACAAAGTATAGTCATTACCGTTTTAACCATTTTATTTTAATTATATTATCTTTTACATTTGAGTTCTATTTGTATAGCTTGGTCTCATGATAAGTTGCATTTTCCTGCTTATTTGCATGCCTGGTGAATTTTAATTGTGTCAGGCTTTATGAATTTGCCTTCTTGAATGCTGTATGTATTTTTATCCCTATGAAGATTCTTTAGCTTTATTCTGGTATCACTTGAATTGCTTGGAAACAGTTTTGTCCTTTCAGATGGACAAAAGTTTTGTCCTTTCAGATGTCCTTTCAGTTTTGTCCTTGTTCATATGTGTTCGATTGGACTAGAGTAGCATTTAGCCTAGTCATTTCCTTCCCCAAACTGAGGCAAATCTTTCTGAATAATACCCAGTAAATTATGACATTTTCTTTTTCTTTTTTTAAAGATTTTATTTATTTATTCATTACAGAGAGAGAGAGAGAGAGAGAGAGAGAAGCAGGCTCCGTGCAGGGAGCCTGACGTGGGACTTGATCCCGGATCTCCTGACCAGTATTCAGCTGAATGCTCATGATGGAGCCATCTGTAGATCACCAGATATCTTTTTGTATGCCTATTCCACCTCTTGGTATTCTTTCTCATGAACTTTAGAGTGGTATCTCTTGGTACTTTCTGGAGTACCACCTACATCTTCTTAACTCTGCCAGACTGATTGACTTTGCATGGGTCTGCCCATCACTATCTTCAGAAAGTAAGCTGAAGTAATCACCTCTCAGGTATCACTTCCCTTTTTTGCCTGATGTCAGTTTTCTGGAAAATGTTGGCTTAAATTTATAGTGGTTTGAATTGGAAGAGAATATATGCCCCCAGTTACTCCATTTTATCTTGAGCTTATTATATTTTTGTGCTCTTTTCCTTAATATAAAACACTCTGTAAAGTTCTAGATTTTTGAAAATCTAGAATGATTAATAATCATAACTTGCTTCTTTGCTTATTCTAAATATTCGTGTAAACATTTATTTTCCTTAGTTATGGTTAAATTTTATTTTCTTTTATAACTCTTTTTATTTGGGGACATTGTATGTTTTGTCCCTCACCTTACAAAATGAGTAGTACTGTTTGCTACCTAATAGACGTTTATTATTATTATTACTATTACTATTATTATTATTAATTATTTGGGGTAGATATTGATGGCAGGAATAGCAGGGAAGGTAGGAGATGAAATGCTATCCAAGATCTTGCAGTCTAGCTTAGACAAGTCAAACACCCATTAAATGCTAATCCATAATACTTTGCTGTCCTCATATTAGTAGATGGGTTTTGTCATCTCTTGAGTGTGTACTGCCATTATGGCTTGCTTTTATCAAGTAGCTACTATCATTGAATATTTTAGTGGGATATGAGAGCTATAACTTTGGTTATTTTGAAGTATCTGGAGAACTTGGAGAAAGAGAAGTGATTGTCTCACAATTTTAAATTTCCATCTCAAGGTATGGAAAAAGGTTAGAAAACTCTGACTTCCTTAAAATAAATCATATATCTCTTATAACTACAGGATTGAAACTTTTGGAAACCAACTCAAGTCTAATCATGTGGTTGCAAATTGAATTCATAATCTCCAGGGGTTACTTGAGGACACATGTGAGTAGATTTTACTGAAAGCCTCAGAAAAGCAGACATTTATTATCCATCTTAAGAGTTTGATCTCCTCTTGCTTGAAAAATATATAAGTTTTGAAGTAATTTTCTTGCAGGTTAATGGTGAACTTGGTCAAGACTCACCCCACCTTCTCTCATTGCTTGATACCTAATAACAGGCTCAAGTTCAAACAGACTCCAGGGTGTTGGATACACATTATGATATAGAAGGAAGTAACATGCACACTAAAAGAATTTCATGACAGCTAATTTATATCAACTAAAACCTATGGAACATCTATGGGAATAGATCATAAGAGTTATGTAATCATGGTAAAATGAGAAGTAACAATGGATGTTTTTAATATAAAAATATTTTTAGTTTTCTAATCCTTTGAAAGAAATGCCATCTTTTTAATTGAGTCCTTAAAGGCTTGTTTGACTTGCTTATTCCGTAGTGTATAAATGAAAGGGTTCATCAAAGGGATGATTGAGGTATTGAGCAATGAAGATGAAGATGCAACTTCCATAGGTGATGGAAATTACAATCATATGGGAAGAACAAGTGAAGAAAGCCTTTTTCCTTTGCTGAGCTGAAGGGAGTCTTAAAATGGTCTTGACAATATATGTGTATGACACAAATACACAGACTAATGTGACTATGAGGGTCAACACAGCCATGATTAAAACAAATTGCTCTACAAATTGAGCGTCTGAGCATACAATATTCAGGAGAGGAGATGCATCACAACCAAAATGGTCAATGAGATTGGAGTTACAGAAATCTAGCTGAACTCCCAGGATAAGTGGTGGGAGTATGACAATTAACCCAATCAGCCAACAGCAAAGGACAAGAATTGTGCATCCTCTTTCATTCATGATGATAGTGTAGTGCAAGGGCTTGCAGATGGCAACATAGCAGTCATAGCACATGGCGGTTAGAAGAAAAAATTCTGTTGCTCCAATGAGGATAACAAAAAATAATTGGATGACACAAGCATTATAGGTAACACTTTTGTCCCCAGTTGTCAGGCTGTATAAGAGTCGAGGAACACAGACAGTTGTAAATATTATTTCTAAGATGGAAAAATTCCGAAGGAAAAAGTACATGGATGTTTTGAGGTGAGAGTCTACAAGAGTGAGGAGGATAATGATTAAATTTCCAGCAACAGTGAAAATGTAGGTTAAAAACAGAAATAATGAAAGAAAAACCTGTAGTCGTGGATCATCTGTTAATCCTAGCAGGATGAATGCTATTGCAGAATGATTTTTCATTACTGACTTCAGATATATAATGAGTCTGTATTATTAAGTTACAAACCTTGAATCTGAGGAATAGAATATAAAAGTAATATATCAATAAGCTATTTAGAGAAAAGTAGTCCAGCAAGCTAGTAGAAGTGTATTTTAGAACTTTTATTTGATTGTCAGTAATCTGGTGTAGAAGTGATTGCATCATGCTTCATTTCCCTGGACTCTGCTTTACCTTGGTCTTCAGAATATGGTTTATAGAAAACACATCCCTCTGAAATTTAATTTCCACTCCAGTTATAGGACCAATTTAAAAGTATACAGAAAATACCACAAGGATTTCACAGTCTCCTGAGATTAGGGCCAGCCATCTTGGTATCTTTAGTCCTCAGTGTAGAGTAGGAAATTCATAAATGTTAATAAATAGAAAAATATGTATACAATTTTTATTTCCCACCTGTCAGGACAGCATATCAGCAAGTCATTCTCATAGGCTATAATAGTATAATACCATCAGTGTCTTAGTTGTATTATTTCCATGCTTTGCAACACTCCTTCCTTTAAATAATTACTTAAACCCCCCCCCCCCAAATCCTGGAAAAGTCTCTACTGTGTGGGTGAACTGGGAACAGTATTACAGAGTTACCATGAAATTTCTTGAGTCTCATACTTCTCCAGAATTTCTTCTTTGCTCTCTTTTTATAATAGACTGAAATATTCGAGTCTTTGTCCTTCCCCTGTATCAGTTTGATCAGTCTCTCTTTTGTTTCCTCTCCTGAATTCCACTTTCAACATCCATCTGTTCTCTAGCATCCCACCCATCCCAAGCCTTCCCAGAATAATGACAAGTGAGATGTTCTGATGTCCTTTCCAGAGAACAGAGTCCTGTCCTTAGGCTTCCATGATCCATATTGGGATTGTGTAGCTTACACATAGATGTTTCAGCTTCCAAATGCCTTCTAAGTCTACTTGCCATCTGCAATAATAACATAAAATCTAGATCCTTCAAGGTGATCAGACATAAGGGAATACCACTTGGGTGAGGAGTTGACTTCTTTGCCTTTGTTCCATTCTCTGAAGACTTGGGAATGCCAAGGGAATTGCTATCCCTATCGTTGGTCCTCAGCACTCTGGCCCAAGGATAGACTCAGCCCGTACTTATTTCCCCAAAGGACAGTTATTATTAGGCATTAATCCTTAAGAAGGCTTAAATATGACACAGAGAATAAAGAAATCTGGTTATTAGGTGTGGATATTCTTAAAAACTGAAAAATAGCCATCTTTTTGAGTTTCCCTACAAAACTGTCTCCCTGTGATGCTTCTTTTGAAGATCCTGTCAAAGAAATGATTGTCACCACCTTCCAGGAAGCCACTGAGTACTTTCTCATTTCTCACATTCCCTACCTATTCATGTACCCTTCCCAGCAATTGTGGCAATACTAAGAAGTGTCAGAGCTGGAATTACTGACCCAGGTCAAACCGGATTAAAATTAAAGTGTTTCCAGGAAATCGATAATTTTAAGATTTTGGGCAATTGCTTATCTTTAGACCATTCTAATAATCACAAGTTAATTAAAATGTTAGATTTTTTTAATGTTTCCTAGCCAAAAAGTATGTCTGGGGCATCTGGGTTTCTTCAATAAATGACTAGAATGAAATCTCATGAGTCACCAATTATATTGTAATATAAATGTTCTTTTAGTGTGCTGCTCTAAGATATTCCTCACAAAATGTCTTAAGCGTTGTTTCCCTTTGTGCTTAGAGAAGGCATCATTTTTTTTCCCATTGAGAAGCGTTGCCACAGTGTGACAGGCATTATAGATGCACCATAATAGAAGGCTGCTGACCTAGACTTATGTGATAAAGAGTGTCAGCAAATAAATAATGCATGCTGATTCAAGATTGCTTTCTTGGACTAAGACATAAAAATTTCCTAAGAGCCACACATATTTTTCGTGTTGGCCAATACACTGCACCCCAATTAATATCACTGGATGGCGCACCATTACGTATCATAAAAATATATAATCTTGTGCCCTAAATTCAGAAGAAATGGCTGAAATAAAATTTGTAAATACCTTCGCATCATTGGATGACCACTTTAAGAAGAAGGACTAGCACAAAGCAATTATATTAAATATTGAAGTTTTAGGCCATGTCTATTTTACTTTCTGCTATCAAGGATAATTTTAAATTATAGAGACTTGTTATTTATTATTTTTCCCTTTACTTATTCAAAATTATTTATTTATTTTAGACAGAGAGTGAGCAAGCAGGGGGAGGAACGGAGGGAGAAGGAGAGGGAGAATTCTCAAGCAGACTTCCCGCTGAGCATAGAGCTCTACTGAGGCTTGATCCTAGGACCCCAAGACCATGACCTGAGCTGAAATCAAGTCAGATGCTTGACCAACTGGACTACCCATTGCCCCATTATTTTTTCCTTAAATGTTTCTTTCAAACATTACTTGTTTGAATCCTCTATAATAAAATATGAGCCTAGTAAATGAATATTTACTTGTTTTATTATATTTTATAAAAATAATATATTGAAAATAACATTTGATGCTTTTCTCATTTAACCTCACTTTATCCATTCAATTATTTTCAAGCACTGATGTATTTTCCTCATGTTATTAAATATTCTTCAAAATTCAATTTTACTTGCTTGTCATATCTCAACATATAAGGAACAAAATGATAAAATTAATAGTTTTTTTGGCAGCTTCCACATGACCTTTATTAGAAAGACTCAATTTTACACTAAGGAGCCCGATGTGGGACTCCAACCTGGGACTCCATGATCACGCCCTGAGCCCAAGTCAGACGCTCAACCACTGAGCCACCCAGGCGTCACACATTTTCTAAACCTTATAATATTTTAAATTAATAACAAATGTACTTATTTTTACATTTTTGTGCTATTTGATTGAACATATCAGTAAAAAAAACAGTGAATATCAGAGTCTCCAAATCCTACAATGTAGTTTAATCTAATTAGCATGACACTAATTATTATTATTATGGATTCTTTTTTGGTACTGAAGCAGCTCAAGATGGACTGGAAATGTTCAAGGATAAGTTAAATAATCATTCAACAGGGTGTTTTAGATGCATCTTTGAAGTTATTTGTAGCCCTCATATTCTAACATCTTATGAAAAAGGGAGAAATAATTTTTGATATCCTTGTTTTGGCCCTTCTCATTATAGCACAACAGTGACTACACTCTCCAGCTGTGTTTGTAGCTAGTCTTATTCTTAATTCTGATATTTTCCAAGAGCACTGCTTAAAAATGATGTTCAGATTCATTATTATGTTATATAGAACAAAATGGAAACTCAGCAATTACTTTTCGAATCCTCTCTGAAAATTTAAGCATGTCTTGTACTCAGATTTTTTAGTAGAAATATATAAACTCACTGCCTTTTTTCAGGGACAGCTTTTATACACCTTCCATGAGTCCAGCTCCCAAACATTTAGGCACAAAAATGACAAACACTTCATACTTACTTTCTGGTGGTTCCTCATCACTTTTTGGGAAATTTAATCTAAAGTTGTTTCTTGAATCTGAGGAACACTGGGTGCTAGTGGTTATAATTTTGAGTTAACTTTGGTATACTTTGAAACTCCACATGCTCTTCTGGGTAGGAGTGACTGCAAATGCAAGGTAATATGCAAGGGCATAGAGAATAGTTTCCTTTGCTCTTATCATCACCAAGTCTAACATGGGTCAATGAGAGTTCCTATCTTTCATTGAGCTATCAAATAATATTTTCCTGAATTCTTTAACTGAAAGGATGGACAAACATGGCAAGCAAATGCTAGCAACTCTCCTTGACTATGGAAATCAAAATGGTTTGACCTCTCTGTGCAAAGAAATGATTTGCTCTATAAATTTTCATTAATAGAAATGGCATGGCCTTATTGGTGCACAGGGAACAATTAAGTGAACAGTGAAAATGTCCTTAGTAACTATATTAGAACCACTAGTGAATCTACAGTAAATTTAACTTTGGCAAACAAAACAAAATAGAGAAAAACAAAGAAAAAAATTTAACCAGCACCTGTGGGGCAATGTCCCCAGGTGAAAAATGCAATCATAATAGTATTAGTGGCAGGGAAAAAAAGTCTGATGATAAAATGGCAATCATATTCTCACTATGTTCTTTTTATATTGTTGAAATGCTGGGGGTCATCTGATGATTTCTGTTGTAGGGCATACTCGTATGATCTACTTGTTTGTCTTCCCCATCTATCTGATTATTAGTTCTTAAATGCTTTCTTTTAATCATTAGGAGAATGAAAGTTTTTTTTTCCTACTCATTTTCTCTCCTTTCCCCTTTATTCCCTTTCACTATTTTTTATATTTTTATATTTTTATATTCCCCAAATGAATGAGACCATATAATGTTTGTCCTCTGATTGACTTACTTCACTCAGCATAATACCCTTCAGGTCGGTCCACGTCGAAGCAAATTGTGGGTATTTGTCGTTTCTAATGGCTGAGTAATATTCCATTGTATACATAGACCACATCTTCTTTATCCATTCATCTTTCGATGGACACCGAGGCACATTCTGCAGTTTGGCTACTGTGGACATTGCTGCTATAAACATCAGGGTGCAGGTGTCCCAGCGTGTCACTGCATCTGTATCTTTGGGGTAAATCCCCAGCAGGGCAATTGCTGGGTCGTGGGGCAGATCTATTTTTAACTCTTTAAAGAACCTCCACACAGTTTTCCAGAGTGGCTGCACCAGTTCACATTCCCACCAACAGTGCAGGAGGGTTCCCCTTTCTCCACATCCTCTCCAACATTTGTTGTTTCCTGTCTTGTTAATTTTCCCCATTCCCACTGGTGTGAGGTGGTATCTCATTGTGGTTTTGATTTGTGTTTCTCTGATGGCCAGTGATGCAGAGCATTTTCTCATGTGCTTGTTGGCCAAGGCTAGGTCTTCCTCTGTGAAATTTCTGCTCATGTCTTTTGCCTATTTCATGGATGGATTGTTTGTTTCTTTGCTGTTGAGTTTCATAAGTTCTTTATAGATCTTGGATAGTAGCCCTTTAACAGATGGGTGATTTGCAAATATCTTCTCCCATTGTGTAAGTTGTCTTTGAGTTTTGTTGACTGTGACTGTTTTTTTTTTTTTTTCTGTGCAGAAGCTTTTTGTCTTGATGAAGTCCCAATAGTTCATTTAGCTTTTGTTTCTCTTGCCTTCATGGATGTATCTTGCAGGAAGTTGCTGTGGCCAAGTTCAAAAACTGTGTTGCCTGTGTTCTCCTCTGGGATTTTGATGGAAACTTGTCTCACATTTAGATCTTTCATCCATTTTGAGTTTGTCTTTGTGTATGGTGTAATAGAATGGTCCAATTGCATTCTTCTGCATATGGATGTCCAATTTTCCCAGCACCATTTATTGAAGAGACTTTTTTCCAGTGGAGAGTCTTTCCTCCTTTGTCGAATATTAGTTGACCATAAAGTTGGAGGTCCACTTCTGGATTCTCTATTATGTTCCTTTCATCTATGTGTCTGTTTTTGTGCCAGTACCACACTGTCTTGATGACCACAGATTTGTAGTACAACCTGAAATCTGGCATTGTATTACCTCCAGCTATGGTTTTCTTTTTTAATATTCCCCTGGCTATTCAGGGTCTTTTCTGATTCCACACAAATCTTAAGATAATTTGTTCTAACTATCTGAAGAAAGTCCATGGTATTTTGATAGGGATTGCATTGAATGTGTAAATTGCCCTGGGTAGCATAGATATTTTCACAATATTAATTCTTCACATCCATGAGCATGGAATATTTTTCCATCTCTTTGTGTCTTCCTCAAGTTCTTTCAGAAGTGTTCTATAGTTTTTAGGGTAGAGATCCTTTACCTCTTTGATTAGGTTTATTCCTAGGTATCTGATGTTTTTTGTTCCAATTGTAAATGAGATTGACTCCTTCAGTTCTCTTTCTTCAATCTCATTGTTAGTGTATAGAAATGCCACTGACTTCTGGGCATTGATTTTTATTCTGCCAAACTGCCAAATTGCTGTATGAGTCTAGCAATCTTGGGGTGGAGTCTTTTGAGTTTTCTATGTACAGTATCATTCATCTGTGCAGAGGGAGACTTTGACTTCTTTGCCAATTTGAATGCCATTTATTTTTTTGTTGTTGTTGCCTGATTGCTGAAGCTAGGAATACTAGGACTATGTTGAATGGCAGTGGTGAGAGTGGACATCCCTGTCTTGTTCCTGATCTTAGGGGAAAGGCTCCCAGTGTTTCCCCATTGAGAATATTTGCTGTGGGCTTTTCATAGATGGCTTTCAAGATGCTGAGGAATGTTCCTTGTATCCCTACACTCTGAAGAGTTTTGATCAGAAATGGATGCTGTATTTTGTCAAATGCTTTTTCTGCATCTATTGAGAGGATCCAATCGTTCTTGTTTTTCCTCTTGCTGATATGATAAACCACATTGATTGCTTTATGTGTGTTGAACCAGCCTTCCATCCAGTGGATAAATCCCACTTGGTCATGGTGAATAATCATCTTAATGTATTGTTGTATCCTATTGGCTAGTATATGGTTGAGAATTTTTGCATCCATGTTCATCAGGGATATTGGTGTATAAAACTCCTTTTGGTGGGGTCTATGTCTGGTTTTGGTATTATGGTGATGCTGGCCTCATAGAACGAGTTTGGAATTATTCCATCTCTTTCTATCTTTCTGAAAACTTTTAGTAGAAGAGGTATGGTTTCTTCTTTAAACGTTTGATAGAATTCCCCAGGGAAGCCATCTGGCCCCGGACTTTTGTGTCTTGGGAGGTTTTTGATGACTGCCTCAATTTCCTCCCTGGTTATCAGCCTGTTCAGGTTTTCTATTTCTTCCTGTTCCAGTTTTGGTAGTTTGTGGTTTTCCAGAAATGCATCCATTTCTTCTAGATTGCCTAATTTACTGGTGTAAAGCTGCTCATTCTCAGTTTTTAAGATCTTTTGTATTTCCTTGGTGTTGGTGGTGATCTCTCCTTTCTCATTCATGATTATATTTTACCAATTTGAGTCTTTTCTCTCTTCTTTTTTAATAAGGCTGACTAATGGTTTGTCTATCTTATTAATTCTTCCAAAGAACCAACTCCTGGTGTTGTTGATCTGTTCTACAGTTTCTGGTCTCCATTTCAATGAGTTCTGCCTGAGTCTTTATTAACTCTCTTCTTCTGTTGGATGTAGGATCTATTTGTGGTTTTTTCTCCAGCTCCTTGAGGTGCAAGGTTAGCTTTTGTATTTGAGTTCTTTTCAGTTTTTGGATTGTTGCTTGTATTGCGATATATTTTCCCCTCTGGACTGCTTTTGCTGCATCCCAAAGATTTTGAATGGTTGTATCTTCATTCTCATTAGTTTCCATGAATCTTTTTCATTCTTCTCTAATGTCCTGGTTGACCCTTTCATCTTTTAGCAGGATGGTCCTTAACCTCCACGTGTTTGAAATCCTTCCAAACTTCTTCTTGTGACTTAGTTCTAATTTCAAGGCCTTATGGTCTGAAAATAAACAGGGACGATCCCAATCTTTTGGTATCAGTTAAGACTTGATTTGTGACCCAGTAAGTGGTCTATTCTGGCAAAAGTTCCATGTGCACTTGAGAAGAATGTGTATTCAGTTGTGTTTGGATGTAAAGTTCTGTAAATATTTGTAAAATCCATTTGGTCCAGTATATCAGAAAGGGAGACAGAACGTAAAGACTGCTAACTCTGGGAAACGAACTAGGGGTGGTAGAAGGGGAGGAGGGCGGGGGGTGGGAGTGAATGGGTGACGGGCACTGGGGGTTATTCTGTATGTTAGTAAATTGAACACCAATAAAAAATAAATAAAAAAAATAAATAAAGCTCTTGTTTCTTTGGAGATGTTGTGCTTAGAAGATCTGTCGATTGTAGAAAGTGCTACATTCAAGTCACCAAGTATAAGTGTATTATTATCTAAGTATGTCTTAACTTTGGTTATTAATTGATATACTTGGCAGCTCACACCTTAGAGGCATAAATACTCATGATTGTTAGGTCCTCTTGTTGGATAGATACTTTAAGTATGATGTAGTGTCTCTCTTCATCTCTTACTACAGTCTTTGGGATAAACTTTAGTTTATCTGATATAAGGATGGCTACCGCTGCTTTCTTTTGAGGACAATTTGAATGGTATATGGTTCTCCAACCTTTTATTTTCAGCCTGTAGGTGTCCTTAGGTGTAAAATGAGTCTCTTGTAGACAGCAAATAGATGGGTCTTGCTTTTTTATCCAGTCTGAAACCCTGAGCCTTTTGATGGGGTCATTAAGTCCATTCACGTTCAGAGTTACTATTGAAAGATGAATTTAGTGTCATCATGATACCTATTCAGTCCCTGCTTTTGTGGACTGTTTTCTTGGAATTCATCTTTCTTTTACAGAGTCCCCCTTAATATTTCTTGGAGAGCCGGTTTGCCGGTCCCATATTCTTTCAGTTTTTGCCAGTCTTGGAAGATCTTTATCTCTCCTTCTATTCTGAAAGAGAGTCTTACTGAATAAAGTATTCTTGGCTGCAGATTCTTCTCATTTAGGACTCTAGGTAGATCCTGCCAGCCCATTCTGGCCTGCCAGTTCTTGTGGAGTGGTCTGCTGTTATCCTAATGCTTCTCCCTATAAAAGTTAGAGATTTCTTGTCTGTTGCTTCTTTAAGGATCTTCTCTTTATCTTTGGAATTTGCACGCTTAACTATTAAATGTCGAGGTGTTGAACGGTTTTTATTGATTTTAGGGGGGCAGGTCTCTCTATTTCCTGGATCTGAATGCCTGTTTCCCTCCCCAGGTTAGGAAAGTTTTCATCTATGATTTGTTCAAATACATATTCTGGACCTCTGTTGCTTTTAGCGCCCTGGGAAACCCCAATTATACGTAGGTTTTTCTTCCTCAGGCTGTCACTTATTTCTCTTAATCTATCCTCATCATCTTTTAATTGTTTGTCTCTTTTTTCCTCAATTTCCCTCTTTGCCATCAACTTGGCTGCCATGTCACTCACTTGTTCTTCCACCTCGTTAACCCTCGTCGTTAGGACTTCTAGTTTGGATTGCATCTCTTTCAATTGACTTTTAATTTCTGCCTGATTAGATCTAAATTCTGCAGTCATGAAGTCTCTTGAGTCCTTTATGCTTTTTTCTAGACCCACCAGTAGCTTTATAATAGTGCTTCTGAATTGGCTTTCTGACATTGAATTGTAATCCAGATTTTGTAACTCTGTGGGAGAGAGGACTGTTTCTGATTCTTTCTTTTGAGGTGAGGTTTTCCTTCTAGTCATTTTGCTCAGTGCAGAGTGGACAAAAACAAGTTGTATTGGGAAAAGGAAAAAAGAGAGGAGAGAAAGAAGGAGAGAAAAGAGAAAAAGAAAAAAGAAAAAAGGAGGAAAAAAAGAGAAGAAACAGAGAAAGAAAAAGAAAGGGAAAAAAGGTGGGGGAAGCAAACAGAAATCAAAAAGCAAAAAAAAAAAAAAAACACGGGGGAGTATCTTCTGATTCTGTATACTTTAAGTCCCTTGACTTCCCCTGGAACTTGTCCGTCTGGTTGGTCTTCTGGGGGAGGGGCCTGCTGTGCTGACTTTCAAGTGTTAGCACTTGGGGGGGGCTGCTCTGCCCCCTGCCTGGTGCAGGGCTCAGTGGGGGGTTGTTTACCCCCTGAGGCCCCAGGAGGAACAACCCCAGTGGCCGTGGCCTGCTCTGCAGCCCTAGAGTCAGCTCCCGCAGTAACTAGGGAGCTCTCGGTCTGCAGGGCCTGGAGGCCCCGGGGCGGGGCCGCTGATCTGCTCAGCTCAGGGCAGGAGTGTCCTTGCGGTCCTGTTCGCTCCCGTCCTCTGCCTGTCCCGGGGAGGCACTTGGGGAGCTGCTCTGCCCCCTCCCTGGTGCAGGGCTCAGTGGGGGTTGTTTACCCCGTGAGGCCCCAGGAGGAACAACCCCAGTGGCTATTGCAGCTCTGGAAACCTGGATTCAGCTCCCGCATGAACTCCAGAGCTCTCGGCGTGCAGGGCCTGGAGGCTCCGGGGCGGGGCCGCTGATCTGCTCAGCTCGGGGCAGGAGCGTCCTTGCAGTCCTGGGCCCTCCCGGCCTCTGCCTGTCCCGGGGTGAGGCCGGATCCTGGGCTGTGTCCCGGCGCCCTGTGCTCCGGAGCCTGCGCTGTTGGACTCGCACTCCCGGCCCCGCAGCCCCCTCCGCGGAGCCGCCACCCGAGCCCCTCCGAGCTGCTCCGGGACCCGCCGTGCGCGCTGCAGCCCTTAGGGAGCTCCGCGCAGTCTCCCCGGGGCGCAGGTGTCTGTTACTGTCCCAGGGAGCCCGAGGGCATCCCTGCCCTCCTGGGTCCTGCTCCAACTCCCTGCGAGCCCCTTTCCGCCCGGGAAGGTTGGTGCAGCTCCTGCTTCTCCGGGACGGGCCTCTCCTGTCCTGGGGACATTCGCCCGGGCCTTAGCCCGGCTCCTCGCGGGGCCCTCCCCTTTGGAGGCCTTTCGTTTCTTTATTTCTTCCCCCACCCCGTCTTCCTACCTTGATAGAAGCGCGAACTCTTCTCACTGTAGCATTCCAGCTGTTCTCTCTTTTTTTTTTATTTTTTTATTTTTTATTTTTTTTTCTGTTCTCTCTTTAAGTCTCAGGCCAAATTCATAGATTTTTAGGATAATTTTAAGGTTATCTAGGTAATTTGGTGGGGACAGGTTATTTGGGGACACTACTCTTCTGCCATCTTGCCCCTCCTCCAAGGTGCGTATTTTTCATAATTTTTCTACAAAAATACAACG
The DNA here is from genome assembly GCF_011100685.1 of Canis lupus familiaris. NCBI lineage: Eukaryota > Metazoa > Chordata > Mammalia > Carnivora > Canidae > Canis > Canis lupus. Next base: position 66,006 of record NW_023330454.1, on the reverse strand, counting down.
AAGTACATAAATTGGATAAAGCAAGAAGTACTGATTTTACCATTTTTCAATGATGTGAGTAATTGCATGAAAATTTCTAAACATCAAACTGCAATATTTCAGATAAGACAACCAATAAATAAGACAGAACATGCAAATACATATTATAATCAAATGCAAACAAGACAGACAAAAGAAATTAAGATGAGCATGGATTATAGAATATATTTTACAATTGTATCAATGGTGGTGATATTGATAATCATGAATTATACATTCCATCTCCTCCCTTTAATATTCTTGCCACCTAAATATCTTTAAAAGAAGAAAAGGAGAGAGAGAAAGAAATAAATCACACAGTGATCACCAAGTTTGTCCTGCTAGGCCTTTCTGATGATCCTGACCTTCAGATTGTGATTTTCCTCTTCTTATTCGTCACATACTTACTAAGTGTCACTGGAAACCTAACTATCATCACCCTAACCTTGGTGGACTCTCATCTACAGACGCCAATGTATTTCTTCCTCCGAAACTTCTCTTTCTTAGAAATCTTATTTACAACTGTATGTATTCCTAGATTTCTGGGGGCAATTATCACCAGGGATAAGACTATTTCCTATAACGACTCTGCAGTCCAGCTGTTTTTCTTTATTTTAATGGGGGTGATGGAATTTTACATTCTCACTGCCATGTCTTATGACGGCTATGTTGCCATCTGCAAGCCCCTTCATTACACCACCATCATGATCAGGAAGGTCTGCACTCTACTTGTGCTCTGTGCATGGCTCGGTGGGTTCTTGACCATTTTCCCACCCCTTATGCTTCTACTCCAGCTGAATTACTGTGCTTCCAATGTCATTGACCACTTTGCATGTGACTATTTTCCCCTTTTACAACTGTCTTGTTCAGATACGTGGCTCCTAGAGGTAATTGGTTTCTACTTTGATTTAGTTGCCTTGCTATTCACTTTGGCCTTGGTGATTTTATCTTATCTGTATATAATCAGAACTATTTTGAGAATCCCATCTGCCAGTCAGAGAAAAAAGGCTTTCTCCACATGTTCTTCTCATATGATTGTCATTTCCATTTCTTATGGGAGCTGTATATTTATGTATGCTAATCCCTCTGCAAAAGAAAGGGCATCATTGACCAAAGGAGTAGCTATTCTCAATACTTCTGTTGCCCCCATGCTGAACCCTTTTATTTACACTCTGAGAAACCAGCAAGTAAAACAAGCTTTCAAAGATATGGTCCATAAAGTAGTATTTTCTTCAAGTAAATGAAACATTTCTTCTGGCAAAAAAAAAAAAAAGACACTCTAAAGAGTAACTAGGTAAAATCTTGACATTCCTAAATATCTAAGTTGGTATGCTTCTTCTTCTAGTCTCTTATATGCCACTTTGTAATTATTTAATAGGTGCCCACCCATTTTTTCTACTTCCATACCCGTGTTTCTCCAATACATGTTTATTGACATATTGTAAAGTATGGAAAGCTTTATTTCTCCTACAAAGTTTTATGGAAATGAAATGTATTTCTATAAGGCATACTGTATAGCACAATGTAAAAAATAGTGTTAATTTTGTTAATAAACGTCTCTAAAGTCCCTTATAGTTTCAAAATTCATGTGTGATTCTTGTGAATTTTCCAGATGTTTTTGGTGATCTCTTAACATTTAAAAAATCTATACTCCCTATACTATTGTATATTAAATTCAGTCCTTAGAAATCCTAAGTCATTGTGAATTACACTTTAAGTACAGAGCATAATATATTTTGCGAAATTTAGTGCATATTACGAGGTAAATATCGATCATGATATTGAGTACTATTTATAGAATTTCTATTTCTCTCTCATTTTTGAAAAAATATTGATATCTGTTAAAGATTTGAAGCAAATGCAATAAAACTAAAACACCTGTCACTTTTCTAATTTTTGAGCCCCTGTATGACAGTTATTTTGAGTAATTTGTCAGATGTATCTATATTTCTCTAGAGTCTGCTAATGAAGATTTTGTTTCTTTGGACCATTTTCCTCTGCTTCTTGACATTCCTTGTATCTTTATGTTGATATGTATGCATTTGAAAAAACAACCTTGTCTCACAGTCTTGTAAAACTGGATTTGGGCAGAGGAAGACCATCACCTCTGAGTCCGGCTTCAGTCCACAAAATTCTGGGGACCTCTTGAACCTTTTGCAAGAATATATCTTCTCAGACTTCCATGTGAATATTCTCAATGACAAGATTTTGCCTTCTTTTGGTTTCTCTGATGGAGTTTGTAATCTCTTGCTTGTTCTTTGTCTGTGTTAACTCATGTCCTTGAAGTAACAGCTCACCATCCAGATTTTTTTTTCTCATCAGCCCACAGTCACCTAGAGTTTGTCAGTTGCCCTAAGTGAACAAACAAATGTGTTTCTCTTCCCTATTCCTTCTGCAATGCTCTTTCTTACTCTATGTAGATATGACTTTGTGAACTGTACTATTTTGCTTCTCTTTAAAGCATTTCTTTTCACATTTCCTTCAAACCTGGGATACTGACAACACATATACTTAATTTCTGTTTTGTCTAAAGAATTCTTTACTTCTTCTGGTTTTTTTTTTTTTTTTTGGATTTTCAACCCTCTGTTTATCTTTCCCTTCTGTTTTTGCATTCTGTCTACTTTCTTCACTAGAGCCCTTATCATATTAATCATAATTGTTTCAAATGTCCAGTCTCATCATTTTCACACCTCTGCCATGTCTGGTTCTCTGCCTCTTCAAAAAGAGTGTTTTTTTTCCCTTTTTTATGCCCATACAGTTTTCTTGACACCCACATGTGATGCTCTGGTAAAAAGAACCACAGCAAGTATGCCTTTGGAAATGTGGTAGTCAGGCATGGGGGGAGGTGAAGCATTCTCTAGTCCTAAGGTCAGCGCTCAGTTTCTTAGTGAGCTTGGGCCTCTGGGAGGTGAACTTCATTAATTGTTTCTCAGTTTTTTCTCCCCACTTAAGCAGAACAGGAAGGTTAGTGTGAGCTGGAGTCAGGTATTTTCCTTCTCCCACATGGAAGGCTAGAAGATTCTGGAGTTGGGTATTTCCTTGTCCAAGGTCAGCTCAGCTCTGATAGTGTCCCAACAGGTTAGGCTCTGGTCATCTAGGTTCCTGTGAGGGCTGGATCTCTTAAGAATACAGCATTCTCATGTATTTCAAAATGGTCCCTTTTTCTCTCCCCTGACAGAAACATGAGGTGATTTTTCTCTGACACTCCACCTCTGAATCCTGTTGAGCTCTTAGAAGCAAATATCATGATGTGGACTCCCTGAGTTTCCCCACTTAGCCTCACAAACCATACATTTTACTTCAGGTTTTCTTCCTCTGGCACCAGACCCTAGGGCATTTTCTACTTATGAGCCTCTGCTCTCTTAAACCTTCACTTTTTGTACTTAGTTGTCTGATTTTCAATCATGAGGGCAGTGATTTTTCTGCTCAAAGGATCCAAAAAGGGGGATCCCTGGGTGGCGCAGCAGTTTAGCACCTGCCTTTGGCCCAGGGCGCAATCCTGGAGACCCGGGATCGAATCCCACATCGGGCTCCCGGTGCATGGAGCCTGCTTCTCCCTCTGCCTGTGTCTCTGCCTCTCTCTCTCACTGTGTGCCTATCATTAATAAGTAAAATAAAATTTTAAAAAAATTAAAAAAAAAGGATCCAAAAAGAGTTGATTTTCAGGCTGTTTATCTTTTTTTTTTTTTTTTTTTTTTTATTGGTAGACCCAAGTGGTGACTTGTGACTTCTTACATGCAGAGCTGGAAACCAAAGGTGTCACACGTCTCATAACACATTATTTTTCTGTTTTACCTCACATTTCTTTTTTTTCCTTTTTTTATAAATTATTTTTTATTGGTGTTCAATTTGCCAACATATAGAATAACACCCAGTGCTCATCCCATCAAGTGCCCCCCTCAGTGCCCATCACATTTCTATATGTCCTTTGCATGGGTATTCATCTGTCTCAAGAAACTCCTTCTTATGGAGACAGAGGGCTTCACTATTATGTTTTCTTTAATTATTTTTTAAAAATGGCAAATTCACTGATAATACTTATTAGAAAAGAAGAAAGGCCTTTAACAATTTTCCAATCTTGCAACCTGACTAAATAGCAACATTTGAATTTGAACCTATCTGTTTTGGATCTAAGACTGTATTTTAAAAAATTCCTTATGATATACTACATCCCACTGATATTCTTATATATTATAGGTACTTACATATTAAACTAAAAATATCTTTTAAGCCCCAAAGTAACAAAATTTCGTATACTTGAAACTTTAATAGAAATTAAAGATACCTGTTAAAATAGCTCTTTTCATAGATACACTGACTATACTGATTAGCTGTGATATGAACAATTAGATCAATATCAAACAATTTTATTAAATACTATGGTTGAATCAGAATAACTTAGAATATTTAACAAGCAAAGAGTCACTATTTTTGGACAACTTTTGATGAACATGTGATCCAAGAGAAAAATTAGAAAATGTTGAATGTAAACTTTTGTATAAATTCATATCCAAAAAATGGCTAAAGAATAATGAGATCAGTAGTATATATGACTTGATATAATTGTGTAATATTCCTCATTAGAAAATGGCTTGGTGTAGTAAAAAAAGTTCTGAGCTGAGAGTCAGGTATTTTATTTATATCTTTCAGAACATTGCCTGCTCTTTTTAAAAAAAGATTTCATTTATTTATTTAAAGAGAAAGAGAGGGATCCCTGGGTAGCGCAGCGGTTTGGCGCCTGCCTTTGGCCCAGGGCGCGATCCTGGAGACCCGGGATCGAATCCCACATCGGGCTCCCGGTGCATGGAGCCTGCTTCTCCCTCTGCCTATGTCTCTGCCTCTCTCTCTCTCTGATGACTATCATAAAAGAAAAAAAAATAAAGAGAAAGAGAGAGTGACAGAGAGACAGAGAGAGCATGAGTAGGGCGGGCAACAGAGGAAGAGGCTTAAGAATCCCAAGCAGAATCCACGCTGAGCACAGAAGCTGAGGCAGGCTTCCATCCCAGGACCATGAGATCATGACCTGAGCCAAAATTAAGAGTTGGACACTAATTGACTGAGCTGCCCAGGCACCCCAGGACTTTGCCAATTATTATGTGACATTTTTCATGTCCTTTTCTCTCCTTGGCTTGCCCTTGAGTTTTGATACTTGCATGACAGTGGGAATCATATCTATCTTTTTCCATTTTATCCTCAGTGCTTTGTATACTATTTAAAGATAGTAGGTCCTTGAAAGATATTTGTTGAAGGAAAAAATAGTGATTGAGTCAACAGACTTCTTTTCTTGTCATTTCTTAAATGAGATAGAAAGAAATTGGATTTGTAAAATCTTGCCAAGTTCCTAGATATACTTCCATTAATTATGAGGTTAAACCCAGCACATCTTTTAAATGGAAAGGGACCTTCTGATTAGTAGATGATTTTCAAGAATTAGCACCATTACCATTATGGGAGAATGACTTCAAGTGATTCTTGGAAAAGATTGAAAAGTTCAATAAGTATCTAATCTGTATTTTTTTGGTGACTTGCAATGGGAAATCCATGAGCACTGAACTCTATCTCATTCTTTTTAATATTCTGTATTCGGTGTTTTTGAATTATTTATTTGACAATTAATGGTTTATAAAATCATTTTTATGGAAACATTTTAGTATATGATAAAATTGAAATGTTTTCATATAAGATTAAGTTGTTCCAGTATTTTACTCAGCAAGACAAGAAATGGGGCATCTATTTTTCAGAGAAATCTTGATTTAGGATAGTCAGGAGACCTCTCCCAAAGGCTTTGCACATTTAGTTATTTTTTCATTTAGACAGTCTGCAAAATATTCCATGTGCTTCTGGTTTATTTTTTATGCCCTTTCTATTTCTTTGGGTGATATCCCAAAAGTTTCCTGTTCCAATATTGATGCAAATTCATATAGTCCTTATGTACTTTCCTCCAGGCCCTCGTTGGCACGTTTTATTCACTGGAGTATTTGTCGTGAGACATGGGCTTATACGGTAGATAAAACATGTGCCTTATGCAGGGGAAAATTCATAGACTCCTTGTCCAGAAAGGCTTAAAGTAACTCCAGTTCAAACTTCTCTTCACTATCGTTGCTCCCATAGCTACCATGGAAAATGTGTAATAGGATATCAGCTATAGAAATAAAGTAATTCCAAATGTACTGAGAATGATTCTTAGGAATACTGAATCTCTTAACCTAAAACTGAAATAGTTGTCAATGTGCTTTTTGTATCATTTCAACCAGCTGATGCAGTGCATTTGTATGACAGAGGTAAGATTATAAAACCAAAACCAATGAAAAATTTCCTTTTCTTAGCACTGATTCATTAGTTCTTAACTTTTCATTAGCTATTATAGAATAATTTAGGGTTGCTATTTCTTTCCACGTATACCTAGTGTTATGAAGAATGAACATGTTACATTTCCTGTTTTTCATAATAATTTATTCCTTTATTAATTTTCAGAAAATTATTTTCTCTGAGTTTGATCTCCCCCACAGTATATAGGTTTCCTAAGTAGCCCATGCTTCATTTCCTGGCAGAAAATTAGACTTTCAGTTCTACCATTTAGTAGCTATATGATCTTGTTTATGTCATGTAACCTCTCTCATTGCCAGTTTCTTCAAATTAACATAGGGTCATCAAAAAAAGGTAGAGATAAGGGCATGATTTTTGTTATTTTGCAGTGGGGCTATATTCCTCAAATGTGATCATTTATTTTATTTTTGGGAATAATCAAGATAGTAGTTAGTAACTGCTGTCTAAAAATATATGCTATAATATTGTTGTATAGTTTAATTTTACTTATAATTATATTAGCCCTAAATAACTCCATGATATACTATTCTCATCTTAAAATAATAAAAAAAAACAAATTAAAAGTCAGAGAGATTAAGAAACTTGTATAGGGACGCCTGAATGGCTCAGTGGTTGAGCATCGATCGAGTCCCACATCAACGTCCCTGCAGGGAGCCTGTTTCTCCCTCCCTGTGTCTCTGTCTCTCTGTGTATCTCTCATGAATAAATGGATAAAATCTTTTAAAAAACCCAAAACTTGTATAAAGTCATAATACTATAATGTGGCTAAGTTATATTTTTTAAAAAGATTTTTTTTTTATTTTAGAGAGAGAGGAAGAGAACAATGGGGAGGGGCAGAGGGAGAGGGAGAGACAATTTCAGACAGACTCTGTACTGAGTGCAGAGTCTAAGGCAGGGCTTGATCTCACAAGCCTGAGATCACAACCTGAGCGGAAACCAAGAGCTCACATGCACTGTGCCACACAGGCACCCCTACGTTGCATTTTTAATCCATTTCTCTTTGAATTCAAAGCCCACAAGTTGCCCCAATAATACCACACATTATAAAATAAGTTCTGATGCCATGCATTTTATAAAAATTCCTTTCCTTTGTTTTAAGTTGAAAGTTACCTGCAAATATAGATATATAGTTAACAAACTGAGATAATCAGAATATAAGGAGAACATCTTTATGAAAACCTACAGATTATGATGTGATTTAAGTGATTACTGTTTTTCCTTCATTATTCCTATTCATACCAGTTGGTGCTCTGATCTGACTTGGAATTCAAATTCATTTTCTAATAGGAAAAAAAGCAAAGGTCATTTATTTTTTTTCAGAGGCCTCAGGTAAACTGCATTCTGAACTAATTTTAAGAATACTCTAAGGCATTGCTAAGGTAATAATCTGAAAAAATCTACATTGGTTCTTAGGAGATTTTTTTATATTCAATCACTATGAAGTTCTTACATGAGATTAAATGTCACCAAACATTTTTTCATCGTAAACAGAATGCGTCATTCCAGGGGGAAAAATAGTACTTGGTACAAACCAAATAATTAATGAAGATATCAAATTAAATCAGAATTTTGCTCTTTTCTGACAAATTAGCCTAACATATAGACCTAACCTCAAGAAAAAGATTATCAAGTGAGAGAGAAAGATAGAGAATTGGAAAACTGTGTGTTAATGTTGTGGGTGCAAATTATCTTGAGGACATATGTGTTCACAACTATTTTTAGGACTTTTAACTTGAGATCTCAGCACACATAGCAAATGCAGAATGATAAAGTTAGTTTCCAATTATATTGCAGAATTTAGGGAGATTCTTAACATTACTCCAATTATTTTTTAAAAAATAAGGAAAAGCAATTTTCTTAATCCTTAATAGATCTTCTTAAACTGTTGCACTTTAAATTGGATGATTCAGAGAATGAAATTGTTCTTTTCTCTACAAGGCCATCCACTCTTAAAATTTATATGAAATGGCAGAAGTGTCCTAAAAGGCATTTATTTAAATAAGTGTAATAACTAGTTGGTGCTTATTATTTCATTCACATATCAGCTATTTCATTTAACACAATAGCAAGTATTCATTCATGAAATAGATAAATTCACTTTCACTTAACCACACAGGTAATTCAACAATAAGATATCCAGGATGGGTTAGCCTTCACTGAAACAAAAAGGGGTAGGGGCCACATTAAACTTGCAACCATAGCTTACATGTTACTGAAAAAAAAGAAATGTGGGTGAGTAGTTAGGAGGGAAAGCCTAAAATTATATTTTAAAGTCTCAGATATATATTTCATTTTTCTACTGAAAACATCACAGAAATTGTTGAGAGATCAGAGCCTACACACAGCTGTTAATTATAGAGGGTTATTTATTGAGAACAATGACTCTTATGATCGAAATATCCATCATACACTTGAATTGCCATAAGTTTCTTTACAAAATACGTCATTGTAATGTCTGATTTCTCTTGTAAGAGCTCTTCAGCCTGTTTCCTCCAGTCCCTTAGAAATAGCAAGAGAAATGTTTGTTTCTTGTGAATCTCACATGCTTCCCCAGTAGTGTTAGAACTATCCATCTTAGCTGGAATTTGCCTAAACTTAATCGACAACAATATTTTTTGCTAAACAGTAAAGTGAGTGAAAAGAAGGCTCAGGCATGTAAGAGAAAAAAAACTTAAATTTCACAGTGTTATAATGCATTATGTGCTACAAATCAGCAATTCTACATCTTAAAACTAAATATTCTATTGCAAAACTTCTCTCATGACTCTGAATTCAAAAATTTACTATTTAATGAGAATGCACAGAATAAAGGATCAGATAACAGACTGGTTTAATTTGTTGAAGGAACTTTTAGCTTCACTTTAAAATATATTGTTGTTATTATTATTATTATTCATGAAGAGAAAATAAATGGATTTCATGTGCTGTTTCATTGATTTCTCCAGGGTGTTGACAAAATAGAGCTTCTATAAGTGAATTCTGATATAAATAAAAGGAAAAATATAAAAAAGTAATATAGGATAGAAAATAGAATACAAACAATATTTAGATGCAAAAAAACTTTGAAGGAAAAAACGTTCTGTAAAAAACAATGTTTATTTTAGATATTCATACAATTTTACTTCCTTAGCCCATGAAATATACAGATCCATTGTATTAAATCTCTGCTCTGGCTTTTCATATTCTGTACTCCCTAGTACCTGACGACATTATGTCAATGAATTCATTGTCTGTGGCTTGGGACGAGGAGTAGGTGGTTGAAAGGAGAATATGAGGCAGAGTGAAAACAGAAATCTGTCACATTGTTAAAGATTTAACTTCAATGACTTTCAAAATTTGGAGACCTCACCATTTGAGTGATCTTTTTCCTGACAGATCTGTCTTTTTTATATTACACTAGTGTAGTAAATGATAACACAAGAAATTAGGCAACAGAAATAAGGAAATAGGACACTTTTATTGTCGTTGGAAAAAGGACAAGTAGTTTCCCATTAAGAAGTAAACTCCTAGAAGAAGTGAATTTAGGGTTCGTGATTTGGATAAAGTTTTTAAAAAAACTTTTTAGATTCAATTTCCATTCTGTGAAATAAGGATTTTATGGAGAAACATTCTCTGTAAAACAGTACCACATATGGTAAGAACTTACTTTAAAACATTTTACCTGCTTTTATTGAGTTGTCTTAAAGACATCCTAAATTAAATCAGTAGGGCATAATATGTTTATTTCTAGAGACAAATTCCAGAACAATCCATGGATTATCCTCTTTTCTACAATCTACTTGTTTTTTTCCCCCTCTAGATTACAAAAGAAAAGGAAAAAAAATGAGAAACCACACAGAAATAACAGATTTTATTCTCCTGGGATTGTCAGATGACCCACAGCTTCAGGAGGTGATCTTTGTCTTTCTGCTTATCACCTACATGCTCAGCATCACTGGGAACCTGACCATTATCACCCTCACCCTGCTGGATTCCCACCTCCAGACCCCCATGTATTTCTTCCTCAGAAACTTCTCCTTACTCGAGATTTCATTCACAACTGTGAGCATACCCAAGTTCCTGAGCACCCTGATTACAGGAGATAAAAACATTTCCTTTAAAGATTGCATGGCTCAGTTCTTTTTTCTCATCTTATTGGGAGTCACTGAATTTTGCCTTCTGGCTGCCATGTCCTATGACCGATACATTGCCATCTGCAAACCTCTGCATTACATGACCATCATGAATCCCAGAGTCTGCACACTCCTTGTCTTTGCTTCTTGGTCGGCTTCATTCTTAATCATATTCCCATTACTCATGCTGTTCATACAGCTTGATTATTGTAAGTCCAATGTTATAGACCATTTTACCTGTGACTATTTCCCCTTACTACATCTTTCTTGTTCAGACACTAGATTCTTAGAGATAGTGGGTTTTTCCTGTGCTGTTTTTACATTAATGTTCACATTGGCATTAATAATTCTGTCCTACATATATATCCTCAGAACAATTTTGAGGATTCCTTCTACTAGTCAGAGGACAAAGGCCTTTTCCACCTGTTCTTCCCACATGATTGTCATCTCCATCTCCTATGGCAGCTGCATTTTCATGTATATTAACCCAGCAGCAAAAGACAGAGTGTCTCTGAGCAAGGGAGTTGCTGTGCTAAACACCTCGGTAGCCCCCATGCTGAACCCCTTTATTTACAGCCTAAGGAACCAGCAAGTCAAGCGAGCCTTCCTGGACAGGGCAAGGAAGATTGTATTTTTCTCAAGCAAATGAAAAAATAAAAGCGCTGTCATAAATTAGAGGCATAATGAAGAGCAAGTAAATAAAAACCATAGTTCTCAAAAGTCTAATACCCACATAGCCTCACTAGAGTTCTATTTCATTGCTTATATTTCTATTGCCAGCAGTTTGTTGAGGATATTTGAATATATATATATATATATATTTTCCATTTAAATTCCACTCCCTTTTCATTGCATTTCCCTTCCTTTAAACTAGTCTTTCCACTCTATAACTATGAGACTGGCCTCATTTCCTTCTTTTAACTATTTTTAAATTTTAATTTTTCCACAATAATCTTAGAAAACAGAAATCTTAGAAATCTTAGGAAAAGAACAAGAATACAAGAGAAAATGTTTTATGATTTAATCAGGAAAACACTTTCTAGAAATTCAGAAAATATTGTCATGTTTAATATTATTTTTAATTTACTCTACAAGGACCATAAATATGCTTGACAGTCTTATTGGGAGATTACAGGCACTATCTTCTCCATATTGTAGCACACTTAGTAACTATATAAAAACAGTACAACTGAAGGAATGATGTAATTATACATATTTTTTGAGAGATCAAGAAGCATCTCTCATTAACCAGTTTAAAATTTTCTGTGCCATATAATTTCTCAACTTAAAACACAAGTATGAAGACACAGTTACTTAGGGAAAGCTTGAAGTAGTCCTTATTTCTTCAACTCCATAATTACCACATATACCATACCAGTTCTTTAAAAAAGCCTGAAGAAATAAAACACATACAATAATGTACATAACACTGAGCTAGCTTTTAAAAGTGTTCAAATAAAATGTGCATTTTATTACAACTAGACATTGTGTATGACAAAGAAATAATTGAACGTTTTCTAAAGCATTTGGCATTCATTTTGTTTTATTTTACATTAGGCCTTTTGACAACTATGTAAGAATCAATTTATTTGATGTGTACTGACTTTTCATGAAGTTAATGATAACACTTTTTGTTAAGGTTTACATGTTGAGCTTTCTTTTTTTAAAGATTTTTAATTTATTTATTCATTCATAAGACAGAGAGAGAGAGAGAGAGAGAGAGAGGCAGAGACACAGGCAGAGGGAGAAGCAGGCTCCACACAGGGAGCCCAACGTGGGACTCTATCCTGGGTCTCCAGGATCAGGCCCTGGGCTGAAGGCGGCGCTAAACCGCTGAGCCACCTGGGCTGCCCCATGTTGATCTTTCTAATGATAGGAATTCCTATGATGCAAAACCTTTTTTTTTCCACCCAAAAAGATTCCTATAATTATTTGGGTTACACCTAGTAATATATGAAGTGCCAACATCATCTGTCAACTGATACACTTCTGATATTATAAATTCAAATAGAATAATAGCTCAGTTTGATGATGGTAATCAGTAAATGGGAGGTCAGCCAGACATTTTGTGGGAGGCTTACCTAGAGAGGATAATATACCACTGAAAATAATTAGCAATACACACTGGAATTATTCAAAAATATGATGTGAGTTCAGGATTTAGAGAAAATCTTTATTTTATTTTATTTTATTTTATTTTATTTTATTTTATTTTATTTATTTTTGCAAATTTTTTATTGGAGTCTTATTTGCCAACATGTAGTATAACACAAAAGTTCCTGTCAAGTTCCCCCCTCAGCGCCCGTCACCCTGTCATCCCATCCCCCCACCCACCTCACTTTCTACTACCCCTTGTTCTTTTCCCAGAGTTAGGAGTCGATTTAGAGAAAATCTTAATATATTTGGATCCCCTAACAATTTGATTTAATAAACTTTTAAAATTATGAACATGTTACAGCAAAACTTTATTTGTAACTGAAACCTGTCCTCCACTGTCTGAGGAGAGTGAAACCTGGTAGCCTGAACAATAGTTCATTGACCTAAAACATAGGCACTCATCAACCTCAGAATACATGGAGGTAATTGGCACATTATTAAAAAATCAGATGTCCTACTAGCTTGTGGATAAGAGGCTAACAGTTGTAATTAGTCTTCATCAAAATTAAATTATTAGGAGGCCTAGAGAAAAGCTAGAGAGCTATTAGGAACTAGGAATAAAACAGTAAAGGTAGAAAGAAAGTGAGAGAGTGATCAAGGAGGAAAGAGACAATTCAGCATCTAGAAGTTTGAGGAAAGATATGGAGAAGAAACATGTCTAATAAGATATTTCAAATGAAGTGCAGTGCTTTGTGAGATAGAACCTCATTTCTTTTCCTGTAAGTAAATCAATAAAGATTTTGTCGCTCACAAATACACAAGTGATAGACACCAGACAGACACTTAACTAACTTCTTTCTGTCCCAGACTCTTTCTTTACCTAAATAGCACTGACCTTAGAGGGTTTTGTATTGTTGGCTTGCTTGAAAAAAAATGAGGTAATATGTATATGGTTAGTGCCTGGTAATCAAGAAAAGCTCAGAATAAAATATGAAAAGATTCACTATTTGGATACAAAAATAAAGGCAAAGGAATAGAATTTTCCTAAGTAGAAAATTAGTTTTACTATCTCTACTGAAATAGTGAATAAATATTTTCAATGCTTATTTTAATGTGTATCAGTTATACATTCAACATAGTGTCTATGTATTGTCCCATGTGTGAGCTAGTGGTTTGTTCATCCTTTCCCACTTCTTTCTTTTGTCCCATTATCTAATATTCTCATTTTTCACTACTGCAAATAATCTGCATTTCTGGCATTAAATGCACACATGTTTTATGTCCACATTTATAACTGTGAGGAAAATAAAGATAATTTGTTAAATGTAACATTATATTACATATTTATGTACATATAGATTCATATATACCTCTATACTATATTATTCTTCTAGTAATAAAAGTGACACCTCTCATTGACGGAACTGTGGAAATAAACTAGTTAAAAATATCCAATGCCAGACTTCCAGATATTTATTTTATTGATTCACAAAAATTCTCAATATGAGAAAATGTCATATGCACAAATATAAATACAGGTATAAACCTTCTCATCAGTCTTTAATAGGTTGTCCATTTCAGAAGACAATCAAGTCATACTAGAAATCCACAGTAGTGTTTTCCACCATTTCATTCTGGTAAAGAATTCTTCCTAGATTGCCAACATTCAAAGGATATAAGTATGCTAATTCTACTGAGACAAGTCCAGTTTCCGGGAGAAAAATGGATTCCTTGTATAATCACAGAAGACTGAAATTCTAAATCAAACTTTCATACACTCAATATCACATTGTTTGTATATTTGCCTATTTACCTCAATATTTTTGCTTCTTATACTTTTTAATCAATATTTGTAAAAATGATTCACCTTTATCTTTAATTATTCCTCTTCTTGGTACTCTATTTACTTAATGAATTCCCCTGGGCCAACAACAACAAAAAAGACACAGATAAAGTAAGTCCAGTTCCATTTGTGTAGCATACATAGAGAAGAACATTCCTTATCTTCTATTTTTCAAAGCAGCATTTGCAGGGAAATATAACAGCCCCTGAACCTAAGGAAAATACTACTCATATTTTGTAGATATATACTCATAGAATCACAGAATATTGATTTTAAATGTTTGCATGAATAGAAAGAAAAATGATTTAATATAGAAATATTTTGTATTATATGAAAAGAGGCAATGGAAAAATACTAGTCAATCCAGATGTAACTGAATTTATACATGGAGTTTGAATAAGAGATGAAAAGCAAGAATGAGTTGTATTATAAAAAAAGTCAGAATTTCACAGTATCAGGAATGAAGGATATTGTGAGTCAAAGAGAAGTATAATCCCAAAGAACCAAGAAAAAGTTAAGTCAACACACTTGTTCTGAGAGCAAAATAAAAATCAAATATTTTGCTAACTTGATTTACCAGTTCTGAAATTATGTAAATTTAGGCAAATCAGATGATAAAATTTGAGACTAAATCATCAAGAAGAATCAGGAAGTAAGTAAATTTTTTATTCTTCAATATAATATATATATTCAGTTTATTCAAATATTTTTAAAAACCATGTTTATACATGTTTATGGACTTACAACCCCTTCAGTATTGAAAATTAAATAATTGTTTACTACCAAGAGACTATTAATGAAATCCTAAAGCAGGAACACAGAAATAAATCTTGGATTGTTCATTTTTTCTTTTTTTTTCTTTTTTTTTTAAATTTTATTATTTATTCATGATAGTCACACACAGAGAGAGAGAGAGAGAGAGAGAGAGAGAGAGAGAGAGAGAGGCAGAGACATAGGCAGAGGGAGAAGCAGGCTCCATGCACCGGTAGCCCAACGTGGGATTCGATCCCGGGTCTCCAGGATCGCGCCCTGGGCCAAAGGCAGGTGCTAAACCGCTGTGCCACCCAGGGATCCCTGTTCATTTTTTCTAATTTGAAATTATATTCTATTATAGATAGGATTATTTTTTAAATTCCCTATTGGAAGGATATCTGCTTTCCAGTAAATGTTATTTTGGCCATCTACTTATTGATTTTCCATAGCAATATTGTAAAGAAAGAGAGAAAGGAAGAAAGGTATGCATTGTATGAATTAAAGTATTTTTAGGCAATTATTTAATTTAGTAATAGAAGATTACCTTCTTGTTCTTCTGCCTTTTTATCAGAAAAAGGAAAAAATTATGAGAGTGATAGCATCGATCAAATCTTTTAGAAAGTGATTCATGAGAGAATGCCAGTAAAACATTGCCATAAACATGCATGTTCCACAGTGAGATGATTACTGTGGTGTCTAATTGTTTAACCTTGTGAAAGTTGCCTAAAATATGTGGGCCTCAAAATACAGAATGTGTAGATGGGCCTAAACAACCCCTGTAAGATTTCAAATGCTTTATTTAGATTATTCATAATCCAGACTAGTTTTTATAACTGGGGGAAATAAAAAATCAATTAAAATATTTTCATTTTTTAATAAAAGGAGCTAAATATTGTAAAGAATAATTAGAGGCTTGATTTTAAAGAAACACTAGAAGAAATAGCTTCCACTTAAATGTCAGCACAAGATGTATTTTTATCCATGGCCCATGATAGTGTATTTTCAGCAAAAAGAGATCAATATTTAACTTCAGATAATACTAAATGTGAGATCCAGTAGAAATTGGACAGTTGCTGAAGGAAAACATTTGTTTTTGGATTTCATAGATTACTCATCACTGTGGATATTTTTAAGATTCTATACTCTAACCTCAATACTGTTTTAACTTTTTTATGTCCTATAGGGCACATACATTTTCCATTCTAAAGGGGGGGAAGAAAGGATCCGCAATGAAAAACCACACAGTACCCACAGAGTTCATTCTTCTAGGGCTATCAGATGACCAGAGTTTCAGATTGTGATTTTTCTCTTTTTAATTCTCACATACATATTCAGTGTCACTGGAAATTTGACCATCATCACTCTCACCTTGGTGGACTCCCATCTACAGACCCCTATGTATTTTTTCCTCAGGAACTTCTCTGTATTAGAAATATCCTTTACAACCATCTGTATTCCTAGATTTCTGGGCACAATTATCACCAGAGACTAAACTATTTCATACAATGATTGTACAGCTCAGTTGTTTTTCTTCATCTTCATGGGCATAACTGAGTTTTATCTTCTAACTGCTATGTCCTATGATCGCTATGTAGCCATCTGTAAACCCTTGCATTACACGACTATCATGAACAAAAGAGTCTGCATTTTACTTGTCTTTTGTGCATGGCTGGCAGGATTCTTAAATATCTTCCCGCCAATTATTCTTTTCCTCCAGTTAGATTACTGTGGCTCCAATGTCATTGATCACTTTGCTTGTGACTATTTTCCCCTCTTGCTATTATCTTGCTCAGACACATGGCTCCTAGAAGTGATTGGTTTTTACTCTGCAATAGTGATTCTGCTTTTCACTCTGGCACTAATAATTCTATCCTACATGTTCATCATTAGAACAATTCTGAAACTGCCATCTGCCAGTCAGAGAAAAAAGGCATTTTCTACATGCTCCTCGCACATGATTGTCATTTCCATCTCTTATGGAAGCTGCATATTCATGTATGCCAACCCCTCTGCAAAAGAAAAGGCATCCTTGACCAAAGGAGTAGCTATTCTTAATACTTCTGTTGCTCCTATGATGAATCCATTTATATATACCCTGAGGAATCAGCAAGTAAAGCAAGCCTTTAAGGATACTATCCAAAAGGTTCTGTTTTTCTCCAGTAAATGAAAGTATTGCCATTAAAAGAATGAAGTTCTTGTAGATGCTATGATTCACACTTTCTCAAAACCCCGTTTCCTTTACTAGAGTTATCTATTTTACTCTTTTTTCTTCATTCCCATATTAAAATTTCCCAGTCATTGAACTCAATAAATTTGATAAACTGAATATCGTTTCAGAACTTTCTGTACATTCATGTGTTTTATTCAAAAGTATTTAGATGAAGGAATACATTTGGATTCGTGGTTATGGTTTTGAATGGAAGTGGTTTGCCTTTGAAGAGACACTGAGCATTTAGTTTGATAGAAAGATTGTCAGGATAGATGCAGATTTCTGAACTTTTCATTCTTATCCAGTAATAGGCATGAATGTTGGTAGAAAAATTTAATTCTATTTGTCATATCCATGAAATCAAATAAACACAATCACCAGGAGATTGAGAATAAAATATAAATATCTACTCAAATATTTTAAAAGATTAGAAATTCATACATAATACAAATATTTATACTGTTTATAATAATGATGATACTAATGAGAAGAGAAGGAAAGTAGAAGGGATAGAAGGTAACATAACACTTTTCAGCAATTCCTATATTCTATGTCTATTGTTTGTATTGACTCACTTAATCCTACCATCAACATCAATGAGATGTTTTTAATCACCATTCTCTTTTAGTCAGAGGTATTTTTCTTTAGGTAGATCAAATACCTCCAAAAATTAAAAAATAGGTAGACATCAGACAACGTAAAATATATCAAATGTATAAAATGCACAAAACTATGATAAACCAGTGAAAGTTCATCTTTCTGGACAATTGAGCTTTATTTGTGGCATCTAGAACTGACTTTAGAGTTTGGGAAGTATGGAAGAGAACTAACATCTATTGATAATATTCTACACATTCTATTTTATATTAAGCAAACCACAAATTTATTTTATTTATTTTACAAAACAAATTAGAAAGTGAGCCTTATTATCTCTAATTTATAGGTGAATGAACACAGTGAAATCAACATTGAGAGCTTTTTCTTTTTTAAATCTTATTTATTTATTCATGAAGGACACAGAGACACAGAGAGAGGCAGAGACACAGGCAGTGGGAGAAGCAGGCTCCATGCAGGGAGCCCAACGTGGGACTCGACCCCAGGATCGAGGTCCCCAGGATCACACCCTAGGCCGAAGGTGGCACCAAATGGCTGAGCCACCAGGGCCGCCCAGCGTTGAGAGTTTAACATATAGTGATGGCAGCTTTCAGAACTAGGATTCAGTACATTCATCATATACTCAGTTCGTTAACCTCAAAATCCAGACTTGTTCGGTTACTTTCATTTTCACATTGAGTTCCATTTGTAATAATTTATGAATAGAAGCTCATGTTCAATATTAGAATTGTTACATTAAAGGTCTTTTTAATGTGTGATGGACTCATTCAGATTTTTCTTACTTATGGAAGGCATTGGGGGTAGTGATGAAAAGGGAGGATTATTGCTCTAAAGTATCTCAAATTCTAGTGGGGAGAAAAAAACAACATGTAATTAAAATTTAGTTTGATAAATGCAGCAACTTAGGTGTGAGTAGCCTATAGGCCAGAGGATGTTATCATTGTCAAAGAAAATGTCAGTTTCCTGTCTTTCCTCTTAGCACAATTATGGTCAGTTTCACAATAATCACTAAATGTTGGCTCTTTTAACCCTAAAGCCACATGCATTGTCTGCTTTGGCTTTCACTCTTATTTCATTTCTTGGTCATTCTCATATATGTTATACCAGAAAAAAGTAACATTATTTCCGCAGTGAAAAGGGTTTTTGGGAATAGGATTATTATACTCTCAAGACTCTCCAAAATGGCTCCCTCTACCCTCAAACTGTATTGTGAATCATACATTCATCATATACTCAGTTTAACCTGCTAACACTCCATATCTATTACACTCTCAGATCTATTTTAAAGAATTTATTTATTTTTAAAAGATTTTATTTATTTACTCATGAGAGACACACACAGAGAGAGGCAGACACACAGGCAGAGGGAGAAGCAGGCTCCATGCAGGGAGCCCCATGTGGGACTCGATCCTAGGACTCCAGGGTCACGCCCTGGACTGAAGGCAGCGCTAAACCACTGAGCCACCTGGGCTGCCCTATTTGAAAGAATTTATATCGACCACAGTCTAGATTTCCAAGACTTTTTTCAGGCATTTATCACCTTACATCTAGGAAACACTGAAGTATGTTTGTCAAATTAAATCCATGCACAAACAAGACAAACTAAGAGAAAAACCAGTAACAATACTCAATACCTGTATGTGGCTATTAACAGCTTGTTATGAGGAGAATAAGAATCTCAAAAATATAATTTCTTCCTAATTCTTATGGGGAATGTTCATTCAGATGTTATTTCTTTTTTTAATTTTTTTTAATTGGAGTTCAATTTGCCAACATATAGCATAACACCTAGTGCTCATCCCACCAAGTGCCCCCTTTAGTGCCCACCACCCAGTTACCCGAACCCCCCTCCCACCTCCCCTTCCACTACCCCTTGTTCTTTTTCCAGAGTTAGGCGTCTCTCATGACAGATGTTATTTCTAAAAAGTCTTTCAAAACAACTACATTGCAGGCATGTGCTAGACATTTGGATCAATAGAGTGTACCATATCCACCTTATAAGATTTCAAGCAACACATAAATAAGTAGACATTTAGATATAGAACTGACCTTATATAAAAACATATACCCAGGGCCATATAAATATAAACATGGGGTTGCTCACTGCATTTGTAGTAATGCAGTAAGAATTCCAAAAGAAAATAAGAAATATAATTAAATGGGTATTCTGGGCAGAGAATAATGATTGCAAATGACAGTCGTGAAAGCAAGAGACGTGAGTAGTGAATCATGTGGAAAGAAACAAAGCAACAAGTAGCCATTGCTTCTCTTGTATGCTTTCCATGAAAAGCTAATTTTATTGACTCAATTTATCATGCACAGAAAAAAAATTATGCTATGAAATAGATACTCACTTTCCTCATGTGAATACTACATATATTTATTTTCTTTGTTTAAATGGTAACAATATGGCTTACTAGGGCGTGCTGGCGCTGGGGCTTGCCCAGGTGCTTTTGAGGTGGAAAGCCCAGGTGTTTTTCCAATTCTCGAGCAAGGACACCAGGCAGTTGACGGTTACGTGGATGTTGTAACAAGTTCCTCACCTGGCCATGGCCACCGCCAGACACAGCACCTTCTCCATCTGGACTCTGACGGTGAGCCTCACTTCATCCCCTTTGGCCACCGTTGCTCTCACTGCGGGTCAGCCTGGAAGGGTCCTTGCCAGCTCGTTCAGGCCGGGACTGGAGACCTGTGGGGATGTGCTTGGCACAGATTCTGAAGCCAAAAAGGTGGCCTGCTTGCCTGCTTGCCAAAAAGGTGGCCAATAGTCTTGGCCTGCTTCCTGACTAATTTTTTATTCTTGTTGAGTTTGTTCAGCGTCTCAGGGTCCATGTGGAGAACACACACAATATTGGCCTCATCACTGCCAGTCCCCCAAAAGACTTAAGGAGAACTTGGGGCGCACAGTGGAATTAAGCCTGATGGTGCCTGAGAAGTGTTTGTCCTTCTGAGCATCAGAGTTCTTCAAGCTGCCCTGCTGCTCCACCGTCTCTGATAATTTCAGGCGCTGGCGCTGGTACCGGGCTGGACTTCCCACACCACCGGTACAGGGTGTCGCTGGAGACTTCGCTGCTTGTCAAACTTCATGCTGCGGTAACCAGAAAAGAGAGCAAATTTATGTGTTTTAAACTATGTTGAACATTTTACTGGCCCGTCTAGGATTTTACTGATTCCTTTAAATGGGTATGTTTTTCTCCTCCTTTTAAAGAATGAGACAAATTTATAGGAAACTATGTATATATGGCCAATATACATTAGAACAGTGATTCAGATCAAAACTATGTCCCCCCACCAAAGAACCCATTGTACCAATTACTGGGGGAGAGGAGAAATCTTGCTCTATAAACATACACAAGGAAATCTTAGAATTTCACGATACGATACTATTTCTTTCATAATTCTTTCACAAAAGTACTAAATAAGCCCATCTAAAATGTCACTTGACGGGATGAGCACTGGGTGTTATTCTATATGTTGGCAAATTGAACACCAATAAAAAATAAATTTATAAAAAATTTTAAGTATAAGTGGAACTAGATGAAAATGCATGAAGCACAAAATAAATTATTTACTAGCAATTAAAAAAAAATGTTAGGCCTGGCTTAAGGAGCTTTCTCTCCAAAATAGCAAATCTCAGAAAATTCAAAATGGAAAAGACGGGGGGGAGGAGCAAGATGGCGGAAGAGTAGGGTCTCCAAATCACCTGTCTCCACCAAACTACCTAGAAAACCTTCAAATTATCCTGAAAATCTATGAGTTCGGCCTGAGATTTAAAGAGAGACCAGCTGGAATGCTACAGTGAGAAGAGTTCGCGCATCTATCACGGTAGGAAGACGGGAAAAAGAAATAAAGGAACAAAGGCCTCCAAAGGGGGAGGGGCCCCGCGAGGAGCCGGGCTGAGGCCGGGGCGAGTGTCCCCAGGACAGGAGAGCCCCGTCCCGGAGGAGCAGGAGCTGCACCGACCTTCCCGGGCGGAAAGAGGCTCCAGGGAGGTGGAGCAGGACCCGGGAGGGCGAGGATGCCCTCGGGTTCCCTGGGACAGTAACAGCAACTGCGCGCCCAGGAGAGTGCGCCGAGCTCCCTAAGGGCTGCAGCGCGCACGGCGGGACCCGGCGGGACCGGCGGGACCCGGAGCAGCTCGGGGGGCTCGGGCGGCGGCTCCGCGGAGGGGGCTGCGCGGCCCCGGGAGCAGCTCGGAGGGGCTCGGGCAGAGGAAGAGGCTCCGTGCAGAGGGGCCTGCGCGGTTCCAGGAGCAGCTCGGAGGGGCTCGGGCGGCAGCTCCACAGAAGGGGCTGCGCGGCCCGGGAGCGCGAATCCACCAGCGCAGGCCCCGGAGCACAGGGCGCCGGGACACAGCCCAGGATCCGGCCTCCCCCGGGACAGGCAGAGGCCGGGAGGGCCCAGGACAGCAAGGACGCTCCTGCCCCAGCTGAGCAGAGCAGCGGCCCCGCCCCGGAGCCTCCAGGCCCTGCAGACGGAGTTCCTGCCGGAGCTGAATCCAGGGCTCCAGAGCTGCCCCGCCACTGGGGCTGTTCCTCCTGCGGCCTCACGGGGTAAACAACCCCCACTGAGCCCTGCACCAGGCAGGGGCACAGCAGCTCCCCCAACTGCTAACACCTGAGAATCAGCACAACAGGCCCCTCCCCCAGAAGACCAGCTAGACTGACAACTTCCAGGAGAAGCCAAGGGACTTAAAGTACACAGAATCAGAAGATACTCCCCGGTGGTTCTTTTTTTGTTTGTTTTTGTTTTTGTTTTGTTTTGCTTTTTGATTTGTTTCCTTCCCCCACCCCCTTTTTTTCTCCTTTCTTTTTCTTTCTCTTTTTCTTTTTTTTTTCGTTTTTTTTTTTCTTTTTCTTCCCTTTTTTTTCTCTTTCTCTTTTCTTTCCTTCTTTCTCTCCTCTCTTTTTCTCTTTTTCCCAATACAACTTGCTTTTGGCCACTCTGCACTGAGCAAAATGACTAGAAGGAAAACCTCACCTCAAAAGAAAGAATCAGAAACAGTCCTCTCTCCCACAGAGTTACAAAATCTGGATTACAATTCAATGTCAGAAAGCCAATTCAGAAGCACTATTATACAGCTACTGGTGGCTCTAGAAAAAAGTATAAAGGACTCAAGAGACTTCATGACTGCAGAATTTAGAGCTAATCAGGCAGAAATTAAAAATCAATTGAATGAGATGCAATCCAAACTAGAAGTCCTAACGACGAGGGTTAACGAGGTGGAAGAACGAGTGAGTGACCTAGAAGACAAGTTGATAGCAAAGAGGGAAACTGAGGAAAAAAGAGACAAACAATTAAAAGACCATGAAGATAGATTAAGGGAAATAAACGACAGCCTGAGGAAGAAAAACCTACGTTTAATTGGGGTTCCCGAGGGCGCCGAAAGGGACAGAGGGCCAGAATATGTATTTGAACAAATTCTAGCTGAAAACTTTCCTAATCTGGGAAGGGAAACAGGCATTCAGATCCAGGAAATAGAGAGATCCCCCCCTAAAATCAATAAAAACCGTTCAACACCTCGACATTTAATTGTGAAGCTTGCAAATTCCAAAGATAAGGAGAAGATCCTTAAAGCAGCAAGAGACAAGAAATCCCTGACTTTTATGGGGAGGAGTATTAGGGTAACAGCAGACCTCTCCACAGAGACCTGGCAGGCCAGAAAGGGTTGGCAGGATATATTCAGGGTCCTAAATGAGAAGAACATGCAACCAAGAATACTTTATCCAGCAAGGCTCTCATTCAAAATGGAAGGAGAGATAAAGAGCTTCCAAGACAGGCAGCAACTAAAAGAATATGTGACCTCCAAACCAGCTCTGCAAGAAATTTTAAGGGGGACTCTTAAAATTCCCCTTTAAGAAGAAGTTCAGTGGAACAGTCCACAAAAACAAAGACTGAATAGATATCATGATGACACTAAACTCATATCTCTCAATAGTAACTCTGAATGTGAACAGGCTTAATGACCCCATCAAAAGGCGCAGGGTTTCAGACTGGATAAAAAAGCAAGACCCATCTATTTGCTGTCTACAAGAGACTCATTTTAGACAGAAGGACACCTACAGCCTGAAAATAAAAGGTTGGAGAACCATTTACCATTCGAATGGTCCTCAAAAGAAAGCAGGGGTAGCCATCCTTATATCAGATAAACTAAAATTTACCCCAAAGACTGTAGTGAGAGATGAAGAGGGACACTATCTCATACTTAAAGGATCTATTCAACAAGAGGACTTAACAATCCTCAATATATATGCCCCGAATGTGGGAGCTGCCAAATATATAAATCAATTATTAACCAAAGTGAAGAAATACTTAGATAATAATACACTTATACTTGGTGACTTCAATCTAGCTCTTTCTATACTCGATAGGTCTTCTAAGCACAACATCTCCAAAGAAACGAGAGCTTTAAATGATACACTGGACCAGATGGATTTCACAGATATCTACAGAACTTTACATCCAAACTCAACTGAATACACATTCTTCTCAAGCGCACATGGAACTTTCTCCAGAATAGACCACGTATTGAGACACAAATCGGGTCTGAACCGATACCAAAAGATTGGGATTGTCCCCTGCATATTCTCGGACCATAATGCCTTGAAATTAGAACTAAATCACAACAAGAAATTGGAAGGACCTCAAACACGTGGAGGTTAAGGACCATCCTGCTAAAAGATAAAAGGGTCAACCAGGAAATTAAGGAAGAATTAAAAAGATTCATGGAAACTAATGAGAATGAAGATACAACCGTTCAAAATCTTTGGGATGCAGCAAAAGCAGTCCTAAGGGGGAAATACATCGCAATACAAGCATCCATTCAAAAACTGGAAAGAACTCAAATACAAAAGCTAACCTTACACATAAAGGAGCTAGAGAAAAAACAGCAAATAGATCCTACACCCAAGAGAAGAAGGGAGTTAATAAAGATTCGAGCAGAACTCAACGAAATCGAGACCAGAAGAACTGTGGAACAGATCAACAGAACCAGGAGTTGGTTCTTTGAAAGAATTAATAAGATAGATAAACCATTAGGCAGCCTTATTAAAAGAAGAGAGAGAAGACTCAAATTAATAAAATCATGAATGAGAAAGGAGAGATCACTACCAACACCAAGGAAATTCAAACGATTTTAAAAACATATTATGAACAGCTATACGCCAATAAATTAGGCTATCTAGAAGAAATGGACGCATTCCTGGAAAGCCACAAACTACCAAAACTGGAACAGGAAGAAATAGAAAACCTGAACAGGCCAATAACCAGGGAGGAAATTGAAGCAGTCATCAAAAACCTCCCAAGACACAAGAGTCCAGGGCCAGATGGCTTCCCAGGGGAATTTTATCAAACGTTTAAAGAAGAAATCATACCTATTCTCCTAAAGCTGTTTGGAAAGATAGAAAGAGATGGAGTACTTCCAAATTCGTTCTATGAAGCCAGCATCACCTTAATTCCAAAGCCAGACAAAGACCCCACCAAAAAGGAGAATTACAGACCAATATCCCTGATGAACATGGATGCAAAAATTCTCAACAAGATACTGGCCAATAGGATCCAACAGTACATTAAGAAAATTATTCACCATGACCAAGTAGGATTTATCCCTGGGACGCAAGGCTGGTTCAACACCCGTAAAACAATCAATGTGATTCATCATATCAGTAAGAGAAAAACCAAGAACCATATGATCCTCTCATTGGATGCAGAGAAAGCATTTGACAAAATACAGCATCCATTCCTGATCAAAACTCTTCAGAGTGTAGGGATAGAGAGAACATTCCTCGACATCTTAAAAGCCATCTATGAAAAGCCCACAGCAAATATCATTCTCAATGGGGAAGCACTGGGAGCCTTTCCCCTAAGATCAGGAACAAGACAGGGATGTCCACTCTCACCACTGCTATTCAACATAGTACTGGAAGTCCTAGCCTCAGCAATCAGACAACAAAAAGACATTAAAGGCATTCAAATTGGCAAAGAAGAAGTCAAACTCTCCCTCTTCGCCGATGACATGATACTCTACATAGAAAACCCAAAAGTCTCCACCCCAAGATTGCTAGAACTCATACAGCAATTCGGTAGCGTGGCAGGATACAAAATCAATGCCCAGAATTCAGTGGCATTTCTATACACTAACAATGAGACTGAAGAAAGAGAAATTAAGGAGTCAATCCCATTTACAATTGCACCCAAAAGCATAAGATACCTAGGAATAAACCTCACCAAAGATGTAAAGGATCTATACCCTCAAAACTATAGAACACTTCTGAAAGAAATTGAGGAAGACACAAAGAGATGGAAAAATATTCCATGCTCATGGATTGGCAGAATTAATATTGTGAAAATGTCAATGTTACCCAGGGCAACATACACGTTTAATGCAATCCCTATCAAAATACCATGGACTTTCTTCAGAGAGTTAGAACAAATTATTTTAAGATTTGTGTGGAATCAGAAAAGACCCCGAATAGCCAGGGGAATTTAAAAAAGAAAACCATATCTGGGGGCATCACAATGCCAGATTTCAGGTTGTACTACAAAGCTGTGGTCATCAAGACAGTGTGGTACTGGCACAAAAACAGACACATAGATCAGTGGAACAGAATAGAGAATCCAGAAGTGGACCCTGAACTTTATGGGCAACTAATATTGGATAAAGGAGGAAAGACTATCCATTGGAAGAAAGACAGTCTCTTCAATAAATGGTGCTGGGAAAATTGGACATCCACATGCAGAAGAATGAAACTAGACCACTCTCTTTCACCATACACAAAGATAAACTCAAAATGGATGAAAGATCTAAATGTGAGACAAGATTCCATCAAAATCCTAGAGAAGAACACAGGCAACACCCTTTTTGAACTCAGCCATAGTAACTTCTTGCAAGATACATCCACGAAGGCAAAAGAAACAAAAGCAAAAATGAACTATTGGGACTTCATCAAGATAAGAAGCTTTTGCACAGCAAAGGATACAGTCAACAAAACTCAAAGACAACCTACAGAATGGGAGAAGATATTTGCAAATGACATATCAGACAAAGGGCTAGTTTCCAAGATCTATAAAGAACTTATTAAACTCAACACCAAAGAAACAAACAATCCAATCATGAAATGGGCAAAAGACATGAACAGAAATCTCACAGAGGAAGACATAGACATGGCCAACATGCATATGAGAAAATGCTCTGCATCACTTGCCATCAGGGAAATACAAATCAAAACCACAATGAGATACCACCTCACACCAGTGAGAATGGGGAAAATTAACAAGGCAGGAAACCACAAATGTTGGAGAGGATGCGGAGAAAAGGGAACCCTCTTACACTGTTGGTGGGAATGTGAACTGGTGCAGCCACTCTGGAAAACTGTGTGGAGGTTCCTCAAAGAGTTAAAAATATACCTGCCCTACGACCCAGCAATTGCACTGCTGGGGATTTACCCCAAAGATACAAATGCAATGAAACGCCGGGACACCTGCACCCCGATGCTTCTAGCAGCAATGGCCACGATAGCCAAACTGTGGAAGGAGCCTCGGTGTCCAACGAAAGATGAATGGATAAAGAAGATGTGGTTTATGTATACAATGGAATATTACTCAGCTATTAGAAATGACAAATACCCACCATTTGCTTCAACGTGGATGGAACTGGAGGGTATTATGCTGAGTGAAGTAAGTCAGTCGGAGAAGGACAAACATTATATGTTCTCATTCATTTGGGGAATATAAATAATAGTGAAAGGGAAAATAAGGGAAGGGAGAAGAAATGTGTGGGAAATATCAGAAAGGGAGACAGAACGTAAAGACTGCTAACTCTGGGAAACGAACTAGGGGTGGTAGAAGGGGAGGAGGGCGGGGGGTGGGAGTGAATGGGTGACGGGCACTGGGTGTTATTCTGTATGTTAGTAAATTGAACACCAATAAAAAAAAAAAAAGAAAAAAAATAACAAAATGGAAAAGACAACTACTTCTTTGGAATTAACATAAATCCCTAACCTCAATGCGGAAAGTTACTTTCACTAAAGAAACTCAGAATCCCAAGCTCTTGGATTGGTACTGTCAGATATCACATATACCTGTGTAATAATACCATCTCTCATTGGCAAGACTCTGTCATTTTTGGATTTAGCACTAAGTTATTTAAAGAATGATAGAATATGGGATTGACAATTGATTCTCTCGCTTATAGATATTACTTAATCATTCTCCATTAGATTGATCTGAATCATAGTAAACCCCTGTATTCTTAAGTAATCAGAGCTCTTTGGTGTTCATCATGCCTTCCATCTCGCTATGATATATATCTCCAATTCCAAAAGTCCTCAAGCTCACATTGCTCTTTTTGCTCCATCTATAAAATTGGATGTATATTACTATAATTTACAGCCAAATAGTATCACATGAGCTTCATGGTACAGTATGGTTATCAATATGACTAGAAATTTTCACAATATACTAGAATTTCATCTTTCTTGATTATGTTAACAGACTATGAGCATTTTTCTTGAGAAGAGAATATTTTGTTCATTATTGACTACCAAAGGGCTTCTTATTATAGTGCAGTAATTTACTAAATTATGTGTTAATGACAAAGGAATGGAGGTCTCAAAATGCCTATTTCTATCTAAACTATTAATATCTCCTGCCTTGAAATTATCATTGCTCTGCTCTGATATCTAGTTTGAATACATTGCTATGCCTGGGCTTTCTAGAACTCCTTGTTTTTCATAACCATAGACAGAAATTGCTACAATCCTCAACAATAGCAGCACCTCTTAAACTCCTTACTTAACAGACAGAAACTCTTTTCTTTCTGGTTATACTCTCAGGATCTCCACTGTGGACATATATAGGACAAAATCCTATCTTTTAATCATTAAGGTACCAGATTGAACCCTACAATTAGACTCTCATAGGAATTAAACTTTATTTTTAGTGGAGTTCAATTTGTCAACATATAGCATAACACCCAGTGCTCATCATACCAAGTATCCCCCTCAGTGCCTGTCACCCAGTCACCCCTACACCCCACTCACCTCCCTTTCCACTACCCCTTGTTCGTTTCCCAGAGTTAGGAGGCTCTAATGTTCTGTCACCCTCACTGATATTTTCAATCATTTCCTCTCCTTTCCCCTTTATTCCCTTTCACTATTTTTTATATTCCCCAAATGAATGAGACCATATGTTTGTCCTTCTCTGATTGACTTATTTAACTCAGCATGATACCCTCCAGTTCCATCCACGTCAAAGCAAATGGTGAATGTTTATCCTTTCTGATGGCTGAGTAATATTCCATTGTATTTGGCCACATCTTTATCCATTCAACTTTCGATGGACAGCAAGGCTGCATCCACAGTTTGGCTATTGTGGAAATTGCTGCTAGAAGCATTGGGGTGCAGGTGTTCCGGCACTTCACTGCATCTGTATCTTTGGGGTAAATTGCCAGCAGTGCAATTGCTGGGTCGTAGGGCAGGTCTATTTTTAGCTCTTTGAGGAACTTTCACACAGTTTTCCAGAGTGGCTGCACCAGTTCACATTCCCACCAACAGTGTAAGAGGGTTCCCTTTCCTCCACATCCTCTCCAACATTTGTGGTTTCCTGCCTTGTTAATTTTCCCCATTCTCACTGGTGTGAGGTGGTATCTCATTGTGGATTTGATTTGTATTTCCCTGATGGCAAGTGATGCAGAGCATTTTCTCATGTGCGTGTTGGCCATGTCTATGTCTTCCTCTGTGAGATTTCTCTTCATGTCTTTTGCCCATTTCATGATTGG
The DNA here is from genome assembly GCF_011100685.1 of Canis lupus familiaris. Classification (NCBI taxonomy): domain Eukaryota; kingdom Metazoa; phylum Chordata; class Mammalia; order Carnivora; family Canidae; genus Canis; species Canis lupus. The sequence continues at coordinate 36,256 of NW_023330454.1, read as the reverse complement.
GTTGTTTGTTTCTTTGGTGTTGAGTTTAATAAGTTCTTTATAGATCTTGGAAACTAGCCCTTTATCTGATATGTCATTTGCAAATATCTTCTCCCAATCTGTAGGATGTCTTTTAGTTTGGTTGACGGTATCCTTTGCTGTGCAAAAGCTTCTTATCTTGATGAAGTCCCAATAGTTCATTTTTGCTTTTGTTTCTTTTGCCTTCGTGGATGTATCTTGCAAGAAGTTACTGTTGCTGAGTTCAAAAAGGGTATTGCCTGTGTTCTCATCTAGGATTTTGATAGAATTGTGTATCACATTTAGATCTTTCATCCATTTTGAGTTTATTTTTGTGTATGGTGAAAGAGAGTGGTCTAGTTTCATTCTTCTGCATGTGGATGTCCAATTTTCCCAGCACCATTTATTGAAGAGACTGTCTTTTTTCCAGTGGATAGTCTTTCCTCCTTTGTCGAATATTAGTTGACCATAACGTTGAGGGTCCACTTCTGGATTCTCTATTCTGTTCCACTGATCTATGTGTCTGTTTTTGTACCAGTACCACACTGTCTTGATGACCACAGCTTTGTAGTACAACCTGAAATCTGGAATTGTGATGCTCACAGGTATGGTTTTCTTTTTTAAAATTCCCCTGGCTATTCAGGGTCTTTTCTGATTCCACACAAATCTTAAGATGATTTGTTCCAACTCTCTGAAGGAAGTCCATGGTATTTTGATAGGGGTTGCATTAATTGTGTAAATTGCCCTGGGTAACATTGACATTTTCACAATATTAATTCTGCCAATCCATGAGCATGGACTATTTTTCCATCTCTTTCTGTCTTCCTCCATTTCTTTCAGAAGTGTTCTATAGTTTATAGGGTAGAGATCCTTTACCTCTTTGGTTAGGTTTATTCCTAGGTATCTTATGCTTTTGGGTGCAATTGTAAATGGGGTTGACTCCTTAATATCCATTTCTTCAGTCTCATTGTTAGTGTATAGAAATGCCACTGACTTCTGGGCATCTATTTTGTATCCTGCAACACTGCCAAATTGCTGTGTGAGTTCTAGCAATCTTGGGCTGGAGTCTTTTGGGTTTTCTATGTACAGAATCATGTCATCGGCGAAGAGGGAGAGTTTGACTTCTTCTTTGCCAATTTGAATGCATTTTATTTATTTCTGTTGCCTGATTGCTGAGGCTAGGACATCTAATACTATGTTGAATAGTGGTGGTGAGAGTGGACATCCCTGTCTTGTTCCTCATCTTAGGGGAAAGGCTCCCAGTGTTTCCCCATTGAGAATGATATTTCCTGTGGGCTTTTTGTAGATGGCTTTTAAGATGTTGAGGAATGTTCCCTCTGTCCCTACACTCTGAAGAGTTTTGATCAGGAATGGATGCTGTATTTTGTCAAATGCTTTCTCTGCATCTATTGAGAGGATCTTATGGTTCTTGTGTTTTCTCTTCCTGATATGATCAATCACATTGATTGTTTTATGAGTGTTGAACCAGCCTGCATCGCTGGGAAAAAGCCCACTTGGTAATGGTGAATAATCTTCTTAATGTACTGTTGAATCCTATTGACTAGTATTTTGTTGAGAATTTTTGCATCCATGTTCATCAGGGATATTGGTCTGTAATTCTTCTTTTTTTGGTGGGGTCTTTGTCTGGTTTTGGAATGAAGGTGATGCTGGCCTCATAGAACGCATTTGGAAGTACTCCATCTCTTTCTATCTTTCCAAACAGCTTTAGTAGAATAGGTATGGTTTCTTCTTTAAATGTTTGATAGAATTCCCCTGGGAAGCCATCTGGCCCTGGACTTTTGTGTCTTGGGAGGTTTTTGATGACTGCTTCAACTTCCTCTCTGGTTATCGGCCTTTTCAGGTTTTCTATTTCATCCTGTTCCAGTTTTGGTAGTTTGTGGTTTTCCAGAAATGCATCCATTTCTTCCAGATTACATAATTTATTGGTGTATAGCTGTTCATAATACATTTTAAAATCATATGTATTTCCGTGGTATTGGTTGTGATCTCTCCTTTTTCATTCGTGATTTCTTAATTAGAGTCTATTCTCTTCTACTTTTCTTTTTTATTTATTTATTTATTTATGATAGTCACAGAGAGAGAGAGAGAGAGAGAGAGAGAGAGGCAGAGACACAGGCAGAGGGAGAAGCAGGCTCCATGCACCGGGAGCGCGACGTGGGATTCAATCCCAGGTCTCCAGGATCGCGCCCTGGGCCAAAGGAGGCGCCAAACCGCTGCGCCACCCAGGGATCCCTCTTCTACTTTTCTTAATGCAGGCTAATGGTTTATCTATCCTTTTAATTCTTTCAAAGAAACAACTCGTGGTTTTGTTGATCTGTTCCACAGTTCTTCTGATCTCTATTTCATTGAGTTCTGCTCAAATCTTTATTAACTCTCTTCTTCTGCTGGGTGTAAGTTTTATTTGCTCTTCTTTCTCCAGTTCCTTTAGGTTCGAGGTTAGCTGTGGATATGATTGTTTTTCCAGTGTTTTGAGGGAGGCCTGTATTGCAATGTATTTCATCTTAGGACTGCTTTTGCTCTGTCTCAAAGATTTTGAATGTTTGTATCTTCATTCTCATTAGTTTTCATGAATCTTTTTAATTCTTCTCTAATTTCCTGTTTGACCCGTTCATCTTTTAGCAGGGTGCTCTTTAACCTCCACGTATTTGAGTTTCTTCCAAATTTTTTCTTTTGATTGAGTTCAAGTTTCAAAGCATTATGCGCTGAAAATACGTAGGGACGGATCTCAATCTTTTGTTGTTGGTGGAGACCTGATTTGTGACACAGTATGTGGTCTATTCTGGAGAAAGTTCCATGTGCACTTGAGAGGAATGTGTATTCAGTGCGTTTGGATGTAAAGTTCTGTAAATATCTGTGAAATCCATCTGGTCCATTGTGTCATTTAAAGCTCTTGTTTCTTTGGAGATGTTATGAATAGAAGATCTGCCATTTGCAAGAAGCCTGTGATGATGTCTCCCACTATTAGTATATTATTATCTAAGTATGTCATTACTTTGGTTATTAAGTGATTGATATACTTGGTGTCTCCCACCTGAGAAGCATAAATATTCATGATAGGTCCTCTTGTTGGATATAGATCTTTTAAGTATGATGTAGTGTCTCTCTTTATCTCTTACTACAGTCTTTGCAATAAACTTTAATTTCTCTGTTATGAGGATTGCTACCCCTGCTTACTTTTGGGGACCATTTGAATGATAAATGGTTCTGCAACCTTTCGTTTTCAGGCTGGAAGTGTCCTTATGTCTAAAATGAGTCTCTTTGAAACAGCAAATAGTTGGGTCTTTTTTTTTTATCCAGTCTGAAACCTTGCATCTTTTGATAGGATCATTAAGCCCATTCACATTCAGAGGTACTATTGAATGATATGCATTTAGTTTTGTAGTATTACCTATTCAGTCCCTGCTTTTATGGATTATTACTTTGGGCATCCTCTTTCTTTTACAGAGTCCCCCTTAATATTTCTTGCAGAGCTGGTTTGGTGGTCACAATTATTTCAGTTTCTGCCTATCTTGTAAGCTCTTTATCTCTCCTTGTATTCTGAATGAGAGCCTTGCTGGATAAAGTGTTCTTGGCTGCAGGTTCTTCTCTTTTAGGACCTGAGTATATCCTGCCAGCCCTTTCTGGCCTGCCAGATTTCTGTGGAGAGATCTGCTGTTACCTGATATTTCTCCCCAGGTAAGTTATGGATCTCTTGTCTCTCACTGCTTTAAGGATTTCCTCTTCATCTTTGGAACTTGCGATTTTATTAAATGTTGAGGTGTTGATCGGTTTTTATTGATTTTAGTGGCCACCTCTCTTTCTTCTGGATCTGAATGCCTGTTTCCCTCCCCAAATTAGGGAAGTTCTCAGCTATAATTTGTTCAAATATGCTTTCCGGTCCTCTGTCCCTTTTGGCACCCTCTGGAACCCCAATTAAATGTAGATTTTTCCCTCTGAGGTTGTCATTTATTGCCTATTACCTTTCCTCATGATGTTTGGTTTTTCCTTTTTTCCCTCAGCAACCTTCCTTGCCATCAGTTTGTTTTCTAGTCACTAACTCTTTCTTCTACCTCATTAACCCTCATCGTTAGGACCTCCAGTTTGGATTGCATCTCATTTAATTGATTTTTAATTTCAGCCTGATTAGATCTAAATTCTGCAGTCATGAAGTCTCTTGAATCCTTTATGCTGTTTTCCAGAGCCACCAGTAGCTTTATAGTTGTCGTTCAGAATTGGTTTTCTGACATCAAATTATAATCCAAATTCGGTATCTCTGTAGCAGTGAGTACTGTTTCTTTTTTTTTTTTTTTTATAGAGTAGTGTTTCTGATTCTTTCTTTGTGTTTAGTTCTTCCTCCTAGTCATTTTGCTCTGTGCAGTGTGGCTGTATGAGTGGGCTGCGTCAAGAATATCAACCACGACCTAAGTAAATTTCACCCTAGATGATTCTGCTGAGGTCAGAGGCCAGAAATTGAAAACAAGAATCAGAATATATAAAAAATAGTGAAAGGGAATAAAGGGGAAAGGATAAAAATAAGTGGGAAATATCAAAGGGACAGAACATGAAAGACTCCTAACTCTGGGAAACGAACTAGGGGTGGTGGAAGGGGAGGTGGGCGGTGGGTGGGGGTGACTGGGTGACGGGCACTGAGGTGGGCACTTGATGGGATGAGCACTGGGTGCTCATTATTCTGTATGTTGACAAATTGAACACCAATAAAAAATAAATTTATTTTTAAAAAAAGGACCATTAGAGTGAAAAACGAATTTTAAAACAATGTAGTAAAAGTAAAAGACCAGGAATCCTAAAGCAGGAGAAAGAAAAAGAAAAAAAAAAAAAAAAAAAAAAAGAGGGTGGTGATTGAGAAATGTTGATGGTGACGAATTTGTAATGGAGAGAGAATGTAGTCTACCTGAGGGTTTCTAGAGGGTGTTCCTCTTGTTTCTGAGTATATTAAATTCTGTATATTAGAAGATCCTCAGTCCCAAATTTATATAAACCAGAAATACTTGTAGAAGGTCCCACCACTGACCACCCAAACATAAATGAGATAGAAGAGGGGGACAGAATGGGAATGAGGACTCTCACATGATGAACCAGCACGGTGTTACCACTTGGTTCTGGGTGCATGCTGGTCATGTTTTAGAAGGTATTATCTTCCCTCATTGTAGAACAAAATGAGGCAGAGAAAAAAACGAAAAGCACAAAACAATAAAACATATCTTGTATATCTCCCCAAATTATGTTGATTATGTTGAAGGGAATACAGAAGTGGAAAACATATCTAGGACCTGTCTGTCATTGTAGAAACATGAAAGTGAAAACAGAAGAAATTTAAAAATGAAGAGGTGGTGAAATATTGTAGTTAAGGTGGAAAAAAGAGAAAAAAATTGGAAATTTACAGTCTGATATAAAAACGAAGTGTATTGGAAAAAGGAAGAAAAATAATAGGAGGGTTACCCCCTGGTTGTATATAATGCATATCCCTCGACTTCCTCTGGAGCTTTCCAGCGCTGCTCCGTGAAGAACTAGCTCTTCCCCTGTCCTTCCAGCTGGTCTTCTGGGGGAGGGGCTGCTCTGCTGATTCTCAGGTGTGTGCACCTGGGGGAGCAGCTCCGACCCCTGCCAGGTGCCGGGCTCAATGGGAGCTGTTGACCCCGTGAGGCCTCTGTCCCCTGGCACGCCCGCTCCATCCCAGGCACCAGGTGGCATCAGGAGGAACAACCACACTGGAAGTGGCCATGTCTCCAACTCGAGTCAGCTCCCCGAGTAACCACCAGTAGTTCCCATTATTCACTGCCCTAGATGCTCCTGGGGTGGGGGGCACTGACCTGCACAGCTTGGGGACGCCCGGGGGCAGGAGCGTCCTCCCTGTCCTGTGCCCTCCCTGCCCCTGCCTGTCCCTGGGGGAGCACAGGATACTGGGCCGTGTCCCCCCCGCGCCCTGGGCTGCAGGGTTTGGGCTGCTAGCATCGCGCTCCCGGGGCTGAGGCTTCCGAAGGCAGCAGGGCGCAGCGCCCCCCTCTGCCCTGAGCCCCACTGAGCCCCCTCCACCCGGAGCCCCGCTGACCCCCTCTGCCCGGAGATCCCCGCTGCCCCCCTCCGCCTGGAGCCCCCCACTGACCCCCCTCCACCTGGAGACCCCCACTGCCTCCCTTTGCCCGGAGACCCCCGCTGCCCCCCTCCACCCAGAGCCCCGCTGCCCCCCCTCCACCCAGAGCCCTGCTGGCCTCGCTCCACTCGGATCTCCGCTGCCCCCCTCCGCCCAGAGCCCCCTGCTGACCCCCTCCACCCAGAGCCCCCCACTGACCCCCTCTGCCTGGAGCTCCGCCTGGAGCCCCCCTGACCCCCTCCCCCAGAGCCCCCCGCTGCCCCCTCCGCCCAGAGTTCCCCGCTGCCCCCCTCCCCCGGATCCCCCCGCTGACCCCCCTCCCCCAGAGCCCCCCGCTGCCCCACCCGCCTCTCTCCGAGGCCCCACCGGGCGCGCTTCAGCCGGTTCCCGAGCTCGGCCGGTCTGCGGTGCGCTTCTCACAGGCGCACTTCCTCTGTTAGTGACCCCGGGAGACCGGAGGCCTCACTGCCCTTCTGCACTCCTGCTCCTGCCGAGGATCCCTGCTGAGCGCCTTTGCCTCCGGGAAGGATCCAGGGTGGACTTTTTAAAATTCCCGCCTCTCGGGATCCCTGGGTGGCGCAGCAGTTTGGCGCCTGCCTTTGGTCCAGGGCACGATCCTGGAGACCCAGGATCAAATCTCACGTCGGGCTCCAGGTGCCTAGAGCCTGCTTCTCCCTCTGCCTCTCTCTCTCTCTCTCTCTGAGGCTATCATAAATAAATAAAAATTAAAAAAAATACTTTAACGTTCCCGCCTCTCCGGGGTGGGGCTGTCCTGTCCCGAGGCTCCCGCTGCCCCCTAGCCCGGCTCCTCACAGGGCCCCTCCCTCACTTGATTCTTGTTTTTTACCCGCCTTTCTACCTTGTTAAAAGAGGAAACCCTTCACACTGTAGCATTCCAGCTGTTCTCTCTTTAAATCTCAGGTCGAATTAGTAGATTTTCATAATGATTTGACAGTAATCTAAGTCAGTTGGTGGGGCTGGGGGAGTTGAGGCACCTACTCCTCCGCCACTATGCAAACAAAATTTAAAACAAAGTAGTAAAAAGTAAAAGGCCAAGAATCCCAAAGAAGAAGAAGAAAAGAAAAAAAAACGAAAAGGGAAAAAAAGAAGAGAAAAAAAAAAGCAAAAGTAAGGAGAAAATAAAAGAGAAGAAAAAAGGGGTGGGACTGGGAGATGGTGGTGGTGACGAAATTGTAGTGGAGGGAGAATATAGTCTGCTTGAGGGGTCCGAGATGGTGATCCTCTTGGTTCTGAGTTATTAAGTTCTGTATGTTAGAAGATTCTCAGTCCCAAATTTATATAAGCCAGCAATACATATAGAAAGCCCCAACTTGACGCCCTCCTCCTGAATATGTTTTTTAACCATGGATAGAATTACTGGAAAACTATACAAAGTTCTTCTAAGTGCTGTGCTTTCAAAAATTCCCAACATGTTATCAATATCTTGTTAGGTGTACAAACCTTAGATGAATTGATGTACAGTATTTGTGTGTGTGTGTGTGTGTCTGTGTGCGTGTGTGTGACTTCACACATTGTACTTCATTAGTGTATGGCTGAGTTTACTTACCAGAGCACACAGTCGAAGGAATTGAAAACTTTATTAAATGGAATGACTAGGCGCTGTGCTTTTCTATACATGTTTTGAGTTTTGATGCCTAAAAACAGATTCTGTAATCCTATATTTCTGTAGAAGATTGGTATGGGGTATTCCATAAAATGATTGAGAAGGGTTAAAAATAATTTTCTGACCTCAAATATCAGGGTAACTATTAAAATGTTTAGAATAATACAATTTTCCATGTAGAGGGGATTATAGATGCAGGGGTAGCAAATGAAAGAGACATGCCACGAACCTTCCTTTCCTGTGGCTATAGCACGTCATTGCAAATAAGTTGCATAGTTATTTCTCAAAAAGTGAGGACATGACCTCAGAATCCTTCTCAACCTCATGCCAATACCATAAGAGTTGACCTATGAGATGAGATTTATTTCTACACCTGATATAGCTAACTTTCTCACTTGTGAGATGAAGCAACTGAAACCAAGAAAGAGAAGGGAATTCTCCCAGGTGACTCAGTGAATTGGGAGAAATTGAGATCTACGTCCCCGTTCAGTTAACTTTCCATGCACCGTGCTGTCTACTTCCTTGTCCCTGTCCTGGTCACGGTTTCCATACTAACTTATGCTCTCCAAACAAACATGCCAGAAACTAGGAGCACCTTATGGGAGTACAAGCAATATCACACCCAGCAAGGAGATTCATGGCATGTATATTCCCCCCAGCTGAGAAAGCTGCATCCTTCTCGCAGTCACCATAAAATGTTTTCCGACAGCCAATCCTCATCCTAAGCGAATCATACACATCCTTTTTCTTGGATATCAATCTTATTCTCAATCCCCTAGTATGCACTCTTTGGCAAGCATCCAGAAGTGATTTTGGCTGAAAGTCTTCAGGCCCCTGACACCCCTGCTTACTGCTGCTTCTACCTCACAGTTGCCCAGATAAAGCTTGAGGCTGCTTAAAGCTCCAAGGCCTGGGTTCCAAATACTTTAATGCTTCCTCCTTCTTCCTTTCTGTGTGGCTGTTTGTAGAGCTGCCCAGAGGAAAATGCGAAAGGGCCACCTTTTTAAAACTGTGGTAAGAAGACTTAACATGAGATCTACTCTCAAAATTTTAAGTGCACAACACAGTATTGTCGGCTATACGCACAGTGTTATACAGCAGATATCCTCCCCACTGTCAGGTTTAATCTGATCAGTAGTGAAAATGAAATAGAGAGGCCAGGGAAAGTTGGTCGAAAGATGTGGTTTTTGTTTTGTTTTTGAAACAGGTTTTTAATGGGATGCGTTCTTGGGCAAGGTTCCAGGGCCCTGCAAGGGAGTGAAGCCAGGGAAGTCTCCAGCCGGTGAAGTCGCGCTCCGGGGAGGACAAGGGGGCTTTTTTTAAGGGGGAGGGGTAAGCGGTTGTGTGTCTGCATGGGGTGATAGGTATTAGGGCATGTCACAGGTGGAATCGCTATGGGGTGATAACTGCTTATGCCCTTATATGGGGTCTGGGTAAGGTATGGTTCAGGTTTCCTGCATAGGTCCTGTCTCCCCGCTGATGGCGTGTCCTTGGGCGGTCTGCTGCTGGTGGGAAAGTTCTGAGGTGGGGGTCACAAGAAGGAGGACCCGCTGCCATTTTATTGGTGCCTCCAGATCCCCCTTGATCCCGCCGGCCCAAAACCCACTACTGGCAACCACCATTCCACTTTCTAATTCTCTGATTTTGACTGGTCTAGGTATTTCATTATTAGTGAAATTATACAATGTTTGTCCTTTTGTGTCTGGCTCATGAAAATTAGTATAATATCTTCAAGAGTAATTGATATTGAAATTTATGTGTCAAATTTCCTTCCTTTTTATGTTGGCTTACTATTACATTATATGTGTACACCACATTTTTTTTAAGCCATTCATCTATCAATGGACATTTAGGTTATTGCCATACCTTGGCTATTGTAAATAAGGCCACAAAAAAAAAAAATCTCTTTGAGATTCTGATTTCAATTATTGTGGGCACACAGCCAGAAGTGGATTTGCAAGATTAATTGGCGATGCTATGTTTAATTACATAAATAAATATATTTTAAAAATCTGCTTCCAAGGATGGTGGGGCAGTGGTACTTACACTCTCCCACGTAGGGGTGGAAAGTATTCATGTTCTGCAAGCTGAGTTTGTGTTTAAATAAACATTCTTGTGTTGGGCTGGTGGGATCAAGGGGGATCCGGAGGCACCAATAAAATGGCAGCAGACCCCCCTACCTTGTGGTCTCCACCTCAGAACTTTCCCATCACCAGCAGACCAGCCGAGGACATGTCATCAGGGGGAGCCTGGACCTGTGCGGGAAACCTGAACCATACTTACCCAGACCCCACATAAGGGCATGGACAGTTATTGCCCCAGGCCGATTCCACCAGTAATATGCCTAATACCTATCACCCCATACAGACGCCCAACCCCTTCCCCCTCCCCCCTTAAAAAGCCCTCTTGCCCTCTCCTGGGCGCTACTTCCCCGCTCTCCGCTCCCCCCCCACACCCCATGGGCCACAGAACCTCTGAAAGCGCGTCCCATTAAAAGCCTGTTTCGACCAAATTCTACCCTTAAGGTCGAATGATGGGCCACTGGAAATCCGACTGCCCCGGTGTCGGAGGATCCTCGGCACCTCCACGTGGAGGAAACCCTGAACTGGTAAGTCCGGCCTTCCAACTACTTGGATTGGATGATGACTGACGAGGACATCCCCCTAACCCAGACTGAGCCCAGGGTCCTGCTCTAGGCAGCGGGTAAGTGCATCTCTTTCCTGTTGGACACAGGGCGACCTACTCTGTTCTGCCTTCCTACTCAGGGGCCAGTTTCCCCTCTCCAGGGGTAGTGGTGGGAATTGATGGCACCTCCTCTATTCCACGGACTGCCCCACTCCTCTCTTGGAGTCTGGATGGGTTCCCCTTCTCACACTCCTTCCTTATAATTCCTTCCTGCCCAGCCTCTCTCCTTGGCCGGGATATCCTACACAAACTCAAGGCCACCACTCCTCTTTCTCCCTCACCCGTTTCTGCTCACCTCCTCTTCATCAAAAATCCTGACATCTATCAACTTCTCCTCATCTAAATCCTGCTACCCTCCTACCTACCCCCTCTACTAACCTAGAACCCTCACATTCCTGTCCTCAACTCCTGGAAGAGCTGACTCCTCCACATCCAGAACTTTCTGATCAACCCCTCCCTAACCCTGACTGAATACTCTTTGTGGATGGTAGTTCTCTCATCGCCCCGGATGGCCAGAGACACGCAGCATACACTGTCATTACCCTAGACGCCATCCTAGAGGCAGTTCCCTCCCCCTCGGGACAAGCTCTCAGAAGGCAGAACTTAAAGCTCTCACCAGGGCTCTTCACCTGTCCAAAGGGCAATGAGTTACCATATACACTGACTCCAAATATGCCTCCCTCATCACACATACAAATTCTTTCCTCTGGCAAGAGTGAGGGTTTCTTACAACCAAGGGAACCCCCATAATCAATGGGTCCTTCATTTCAAAACTACTCAAGGCCCTCAGCCTTCCCACTAAAGTGGCCATTGTCCACTGTCTTCGACACCAATCCTCCAAGGACCCGGTGTCCCAAGGCAACAACAAAGACTACTCCACTGCCTGCGTCACTGCCTTAGGCTCCTCACCAGCTCCCCTCCTCTTCCTTAACACACCACATTCCCCCTCTTACACAGACGAGGAAACTCGGATACTAAAAAGGATGAGAGGAATAGCCGGGGGAAAAGGCTGGATGTTCATTCAAAAGAAACTCGCTCTTCCAAACCATTTAGCTCCCATGATCATTTCAGACATACATCAACCCCTACACATTGGTCCCAAGGCCTTACACCAGTTCCTATAACCCCTTTTCCACTCTCCACATCTCCAAAAGGTAATCGGAGTGGTGCATCAGTCTTGCAAAACCTGCTCCACTGTAAACACTCAAGGTGGAATTCGCAGGCCGGGACCCAATCACCAGCTCCACAGCCACCAACCTGGTGAGGACTTGCAGCTTGACTTTACTCACATGCCACGCCATAAACTCTTTCCCTACCTATTAACCTTAGTGGACACCTTTACAGGGTGGATAGAGGCTTCCCCCATAGCTCGGGAGATGGCGGATGTGGTGACCACCATACTCATCAAGCACATCATTCCGAGATTCGGCCTCCCACGGACCCTACAATCTGACAACGGCCCAGCTTTCATCTCCAGCATCACCCAGCAAGTCTCCGAGAGCCTAAATATTACCTGGAAACTCCATATCCCATATCATCCCCAGTCTTTGGGTAAGGTAGAGCGGGCCAATGGCCTTCTCAAGGAGCATCTCACCAAACTTACCCTTGAAACCTGCCTGTCCTGGCCAACCCTCCTCACACTGGCTTTAACAAGGCTCAGAGTTACCCCTAGATGGTCGTCAGGTCTAAGTCCCTTTGAGCTTCTCTACAGGCAGCCCTTCCTGCTCACTCAAAATCTTCCATCATCACCTCCTCCTCTCCTATCTTACTTACCTTACCTAGCTCTTCTAAGAGCCCTCCTGTGGGCCCATGCAGATTCAGTCACCCCTACTCCAGGAGAACCCACACCAGTTACTCCTCAAGCCCTGGCCCCAGGGGATAGTGTCCTGCTGAAAGAAATACACCCAAAAACTTTACAGCTTAAGTGGACTGGTCCCTATACGGTGGTCCTTACGAGCCCCACAGCCACCAAACTCATAGGACACCACACATGGGTACAAGTCTCTAAATTAAAATGACCCCCCTCACAAGGTGTATGGACAGCACAACCTTTGGGACGTACTCAAATACGGCTTTTACACCATCCTCCTCCTCCTGGTCCTACATCCTAGTCACTCTACCACTGCCCCTGGGTTTAGGTGGAGGTTTTACATGACAGAAACCTGGGACTAGGAAATCAGGTCTCACCTTATTTCTACCACTGATTGTCAACCACAGGGCTGCCAGGCTCTCATCAATTTCTCCATCCCATATTTACAGTCAATTCCTGTATCCAGCTCTGATCCTATAATCTGTTTCACCTATGATCAGACCCGTCCTACCTGCCAAAATTACTGGGTTGAAACCTATGGAGGCCGTCCTTATCACCTTGGCCACTCCTGTTGGGACCCTTTCACTGGCACCTTTGCAACCAGTGACCCACGATGCCGCTTCTACAGACAACACAATAAGTATATCCTAACTTATTCCAGACCCTTGGGATTCCCGCTGGGCAACGGGGGCAACTGCAAAATTCTATCGATGGCCTTTTTCCTCCTACCCCACTGCCTCTCTCTGAATCTATAGAACATACGTGCAGGTCTCACTTCCACAAATCCAGTCTGCCCTAAGTAACCAAGCTCACACCATACATGAACAGGAACAACTTCTCCAAACCCACCTACAGGCTAACCCAGCTCAGGACCAGGGCCCCTTCTCCTGGATAAAACTTATCCAACAAGGCACTTCCCTCGCCAGCCTTTCTGCCATGGGCAATCTGTCCCACTGTTTAATCTGTGCAACCTTGGGTAAAGTCCCCCTGGTGGCCGTTCCCCTCCCTAATGCATTTAACTGCACCAACCTCACACCCACGGGACATTATCCCTCTCTCCGTGACATTCCCTTATTCACTGAGCCTCTCAACTACCAATTCCCTTTCTGTTATTCCACCCCTACTCCTTCCTCTGCAACGTCACCCTATCTAATGTTACCTCTCATCACACCCCTATTGGCAGTCTCTTTTGGTGCAACAGCACCCTTTCTAAATCTCTCAATACCTCTGCCTCTCTCCTCTGTCTGCCTATCTCCCTGGTTCTGAGATTATCTATAGTCAGGCAGAAGTAGCCTTCTTTGCCAGCCCCCTGGAGAAGCAGAGAAACGAGTGGTTTTTCTCCCACTAGTTATCGGGGTCTCCCTGGCCTCAACCCTGGTGGCCAAGGGATTGGGGATGGGGGCCTTAATCCACTCTGTAGATTCCACCAGGGACGTATCTGAAAGGCTTCAGAAGACCATCGAGGCCTTGGCAGAGTCTCTGGCTTCCCTCCAACACCAGATAACCTCAGTGGCCCAGATGGCCCTCCAGAATTGATGCGCCTGGGACCTCCTCACTGCAGACAAGGGCGTTTCTCAACAAAGAATGCTGTTACTACAGCAATGAAACAGGTATAGTTGAGGCCATTCTCCACACCCTTGCTGAAGTTCCTGAGTCTCTCCAAGCCCGGTACCACCCCGGCAGCCCAACTACACCCCAATGGTGGCAGACCCCACTAACCACATGGCTCCTCCCCCTTCTAAGCCCACTCCTAATCATCAGCATATTATTAATGGTGGCCCCTTGGATTCTCTGATTCATCCAGGAACGAATTCACGAGATGTCTCGAGTATCTGTAAACCGACTCTTCCTACACCCTTACTCCCGCTTGCCCACTTCTGAGGGACCCCATGACACTCCCTACTCAGCAGGAAGTATCAGATCTGAACTAATGCCTTATAACAACAAAAGGATTGGAATGTTGGGCCAGCGGGATCAAGGGGGATCGGGAGACACCAACAAAATGGCAGCAGACTCCCCACCTTGTGGTCCCCAACTCAGAACTTTCCCACCACTAGCGAACCACCTGAGGACTCATCATCACGGGGAGCCTGGACCTGTGCAGGAAACCTGAACCATACTTACTCAGACCACATATAAGGGCATGGGCAGTTATTACCCCAGGTTGATTCCACCAATAATATGCCTAATACCTATCACCCCATACAGACACCCAACCCCTTCCCCCTCCCCCCCTTAAAAAGCCTGCTTGCCCTTCCCTGGGCGCAACTTCCCTGGCCCACGACTTCCCCGCTCTCACCCTCCCCTGTGGGCCATGGAACCTTGCCCAAGAGAGTGTCCCATTAAAAGCCTGTTTTGACCAACTTTTGCCTGGCCTCTTTATTTCACTTCAATACCAATCGGATTAAACCTGACACTGACTAAAGATGAACTATAAACAACCATACTCTAGAAAATATACAAATATGCATGAACATTTTAAGTGTCTAAAATTATGATCATTAACTCCTTTGTGGAAACTTAACTGTCAAAAGGTAATATAGGTCAAAAATGCCTAAGTGTATATGTGTGTCTATGCATTCTAATATTACTTACACTGGGGGAAAATTTTTCAAAGATTTGATTGATTGATTTATATTTTGAGGAGAGACACACACAGAGAGAGAGAGGGCAAGAGAAGTGAGAGAGGGAAAAATATTCGAGTAGACTCTCCGCTGAGTGCAGAGCCTGACACAGAGCTCAATCCCAGTACCCAGGAGATCATGACCTGACCTGAAACCAAGAGTCTGAGGCTCAAGCGAATGAGCCACACAGGCATCCCCTGGGAAAATTTTAAATGCTTGGGAAGGGGGCAAGAGGGTGGAAGAGTAGGGTCCCCCAAGTCACCTGTCCCCACCAACTTACCTAGATAATTTTCAAATCATCCTGAAAGCCTACGAATTCGGCCTGAGATTTAAAGATACAACAGCTGGAATGCTACAGTGAGAAGAGTTCACGTTTCTTTTCTTTTTTTAATTTATTTATGAGGCAGAGACACAGGCAGAGGGAGAAACAGGCTCCAAGCACTGGGAGCCCGAAGTGGGATTTAATCCCGGGTCTCCAGGATCGCGCCCTGGGCCAAAGGCAGGCGCCAAACCGCTGTGCCATCCAGGGATCCCAGAGTTCACGTTCTATCAAGGTAGGAAGACAGGGGAAAAAAAAAAAAATACAAGACCTCCAAGGGGGAGGGGCCCTGCAAGGAGCCGGGCTAAGCCGGGGCGAGTGCCCCCAGGACAGGAAAGTCCCATCCCCAGAGAAACAGCAGGAGCTTCACCAATCTTCCCGGCCGGAAAGGCGCTAGCAAGGGAGTTGGAGCAGGACCCCAGGAGGGCGGGGCTGCCCGCAGTGCTCCCTGGGGACACTAACAGACCACCTGACCTCCAGGGAGAGCGCCACACCCCACGGCTGAGCTCCCTAAAGGGCTGCAGCCGGCGCACGGCTGGACCAGGGAGGCAACTCGGAGGGGCTCGGGCGGAAGCTCCGCAGGGAGGGGGCTGCGCCAGCCCAGGACACAACCCAGGATCCTGCGATCCCCCTGGGACAGGCAGAGGCCAGGAGGGCACAGGAGAGTGCGGACGCTCCTGCCGCTGAGAGAGCTCTGCAGATCGGCGGCCCAGCCCCGGGAGCATCCAGACCCCTGTGGACTGGGAGCTGCGGTAGTTACTGCGGGAGCTGACTCCAGGGCTGGAAAGCTTGCCGCCGCCACCGTAGTTGTTCCCCCTGGGGACTAACAGTATAAACATACCCCCACTGAGCCTTACAGAGGCCTCATTGGATAAATAGGATAAACAACTCCCACTGAGCCGTGCACCAGGCAGGAGGCTGAGCAGCTCCCCTCAGGTGCTCATCCCTGAGAATCAACAGAGCAAACCCCTCCCACAGAAGAGCAGCTAGAGGGACAGGAGAAAAACAAGTTATTGATCAAACAGCACTGGAAAGTTCCAGGGATAGTCCAGGGATTTACAGTATATAGAATCAGAGGATAATCCCCCTTCTTTTTTTCTTCCGTTTGCTTCCCCTCCACCATTTTTTTTCCTTTCTTTTCTTCTCATTTTTTTTTTTTTCTTTTTTTTTCCCTCTTCTCCCTTTTTCTCTCTTTTCCAATACAACTTGTTTTGGCCACTCTGCACTGAGCAAAAATAGAAGGAAAACCTCACCTCAAAAGAAAGAATCAGAAATAGTCCTCTCCCAGAGTTACAAATTGGATTACAATTCAATGTCAGAAAGCCAACAGAAGCACTATTTAAGCTACTGGTGGCTCTAGAAAAAGCATAAAGGACTCAAGAGACTTCATGACTGCAGAATTTAGATCTAATCAGGCAGAATTAAAAATCAATTAATGAGATGCAATCCAAACTAGAAGTCCTAACGACGAGGGTTAACGAGGTGGAAGAATGAGTGAGGACATAGAAGACAAGTTGATGGCAAAGAGGGAAACTGAGGAAAAAGACAAACAATAAAAGACCATGAAGATAGATTAAGGGAAATA
Source organism: Canis lupus familiaris (assembly GCF_011100685.1). NCBI lineage: Eukaryota > Metazoa > Chordata > Mammalia > Carnivora > Canidae > Canis > Canis lupus. The sequence continues at coordinate 19,500 of NW_023330454.1, read as the reverse complement.
AGACAGCCTGAGGAAGAAAAACTACGTAATTGGGGTTCCCGAGGGCCAAAGGGCAGAGGGCCAGAATATGTATTTGAACAAATCTAGCTGAAAACTTTCCTAATCTGGGAAGGGAAACAGGCATTCAGATCCAGGAAATAGAGAGATCCCCCCCTAAAATCAATAAAAACCGTTCAACACCTCCATTTAATAGTGAAGCTTGCAAATTCCAAAGATAAAGAGAAGATCCTTAAAGCAGCAAGAGACAAGAAATCCCTGACTTTTATGGGGAGGAGTATTAGGGTAACAGCAGACCTCTCCACAGAGACCTGGCAGGCCAGAAAGGGCTGGCAGGATATATTCAGGGTCCTAAATGAGAAGAAATGCAACCAAGAATACTTTATCCAGCAAGGCTCTCATTCAAAATGGAAGGAGAGATAAAGAGCTTCCAAGACAGGCAGCAACTGAAAGAATATGTGACCTCCAAACCAGCTCTGCAAGAAATTTTAAGGGGGACTCTTAAAATTCCCCTTTAAGAAGAAGTTCAGTGGAACAATCCACAAAAACAAGGACTGAATAGATATCATGATGACACTAAACTCATATCTCAATAGTAACTCTGAACGTGAACGGGCTTAATGACCCCATCAAAAGGCGCAGGGTTTCAGATTGGATAAAAAAGCAGGACCCATCTATTTGCTGTCTACAAGAGACTCATTTTAGACAGAAGGACACCTACAGCCTGAAAATAAAAGGTTGGAGAACCATTTACCATTCGAATGGTCCTCAAAAGAAAGCAGGGGTAGCCATCCTTATATCAGATAAACTAAAATTTACCCCAAAGACTGTAGTGAGAGATGAAGAGGGACACTATATCATACTTAAAGGATCTATCCAACAAGAGGACTTAACAATCCTCAATATATATGCCCGAATGTGGGAGCTGCCAAATATATCAATCAATTAACCAAAGTGAAGAAATACTTAGATAATAATACACTTATACTTGGTGACTTCAATCTAGCTCTTTCTATACTCGATAGGTCTTCTAAGCACAACATCTCCAAAGAAACGAGAGCTTTAAATGATACACTGGACCAGATGGATTTCACAGATATCTACAGAACTTTACATCCAAACTCAACTGAATACACATTCTTCTCAAGTGCACATGGAACTTTCTCCAGAATAGACCACATATTGGGTCACAAATCGGGTCTGAACCGATACCAAAAGATTGGGATCGTCCCCTGCATATTCTCGACCATAATGCCTTGAAATTAGAACTAAATCACAACAAGAAGTTTGGAAGGACCTCAAACACATGGAGGTTAAGGACCATCCTGCTAAAAGATGAAAGGGTCAACCAGGAAATTAAGGAAGAATTAAAAATTCATGGAAACTAATGAGAATGAAGATACAACCATTCAAAATCTTTGGGATGCAGCAAAAGCAGTCCTAAGGGGGAAATACATCGCAATACAAGCATCCATTCAAAAACTGGAAAGAACTCAAATACAAAAGCTAACCTTACACATAAAGGAGCTAGAGAAAAAACAGCAAATAGATCCTACACCCAGAGAAGAAGGGAGTTAATAAAGATTCGAGCAGAACTCAACGAAATCGAGACCAGAAGAACTGTGGAACAGATCAACAGAACCAGGAGTTGGTTCTTTGAAAGAATTAATAAGATAGATAAACCATTAGCCAGCCTTATTAAAAGAAGAGAGAGAAGACTCAAATTAATAAAATCATGAATGAGAAAGGAGAGATCACTACCAACACCAAGGAAATACAAACGATTTTAAAAACATATTATGAACAGCTATACGCCAATAAATTAGGCAATCTAGAAGAAATGGACGCATTCCTGGAAAGCCACAAACTACCAAAACTGGAACAGGAAGAAATAGAAAACCTGAACAGGCCAATAACCAGGGAGGAAATTGAAGCAGTCATCAAAAACCTCCCAAGACACAAGGTCCAGGGCCAGATGGCTTCCCAGGGGAATTTTATCAAACGTTTAAAGAAGAAACCATACCTATTCTCCTAAAGCTGTTTGGAAAGATAGAAAGAGATGGAGTACTTCCAAATTCGTTCTATGAGGCCAGCATCACCTTAATTCCAAAACCAGACAAAGACCCCACCAAAAAGGAGAATTACAGACCAATATCCCTGATGAACATGGATGCAAAAATTCTCAACAAGATACTGGCCAATAGGATCCAACAGTACATTAAGAAAATTATTCACCATGACCAAGTAGGATTTATCCCTGGGACACAAGGCTGGTTCAACACCCGTAAAACAATCAATGTGATTCATCATATCAGCAAGAGAAAAACCAAGAACCATATGATCCTCTCATTAGATGCAGAGAAAGCATTTGACAAAATACAGCATCCATTCCTGATCAAAACTCTTCAGAGTGTAGGGATAGAGGGAACATTCCTCGACATCTTAAAAGCCATCTATGAAAAGCCCACAGCAAATATCATTCTCAATGGGGAAGCACTGGGAGCCTTTCCCCTAAGATCAGGAACAAGACAGGGATGTCCACTCTCACGACTGCTGTTCAACATAGTACGGGAAGTCCCTAGCCTCAGCAATTAGACTACAAAAGACCATTAAAGGCATTCAAATTGGCAAAGAAGAAGTTCAAAGTCTCCCTCTTCGCTGATGACACTGATACTCTAATAGAAAACCCAAAAGTCTCCACCCCAAAGATTGCTTAGAAACTCATTACAGCAATCGGTAGCGTGGCAGGATACAAAATCAATGCCCAGAAATCAGTGGCATTTCTATACACTAACAATGAGACTGAAGAGAAAGAGAAATTAAGGAGTCAATCCCATTTATCAATTGCACCCAAAAGCATAGATACCTAGGAATAAACCTAACCAAGATGTAAGGATCTATACCCTCAAAACTATAGAACACTTCTGAAAGAAATTGAGGAAGACACAAAGAGATGGAAAAATATTCCATGCTCATGGATTGGCAGAATTAATATTGTGAAAATGTCAATGTTACCCAGGGCAATATACACGTTTTAATGCAATCCCTATCAAAATACCATGGACTTTCTTCAGAGAGTTAGAACAAATTATTTTAAGATTTTGTGTGGAATCAGAAAAGACCCCGAATAGCCAGGGGGAATTTTAAAAAAGAAAAACCATATCTGGGGGCATCACAATGCCAGATTTCAGGTTGTACTACAAAGCTGTGGTCATCAAGACAGTGTGGTACTGGCACAAAAACAGTGCCATAGATCAGTGGAACAGAATAGAGAATCCAGAAGTGGACCCTGAACTTTATGGGCAACTAATATTCGATAAAGGAGGAAAGACTATCCATTGGAAGAAAGACAGTCTCTTCAATAAATGGTGCTGGGAAAATTGGACATCCCACATGCAGAAGAATGAAACTAGACCACTCTCTTTCACCATACACAAAGATAAACTCAAAATGGATGAAGATCTAAATGTGAGACAAGATTCCATCAAAATCCTAGAGAAGAACACAGGCAACACCCTTTTTGAACTCGGCCATAGTAACTTCTTGCAAGATACATCCACGAAGGCAAAAGACACAAAAGCAAAATGAACTATTGGGACTTCATCAAGATAAGAAGCTTTTGCACAGCAAAGGATACAGTCAACAAAACTCAAAGACAACCCTACAGAATGGGAGAAGATATTTGCAAATGACATATCAGATAAAGGGCTAGTTTCCAAGATCTATTAAAGAACTTATTAAACTCAACACCAAAGAAAACAAACAATCCAATCATGAAATGGGCAAAAGACATGAACAGAAATCTCACAGAGGAAGACATAGACATGGCCAACATGCATATGAGAAAATGCTCTGCATCACTTGCCATCAGGGAAATTACAAATCAAAACCTACAATGAGATACCACCTCACACCAGTGAGAATGGGGAAAATTAACAAGGCAGGTAAACAACAAATGTTGGAGAGGATGCGGAGAGAAAAGGGAACCCTCTTACACTGTTGGTGGAATGTGAACTGGTGCAGCCCGTTGGAAAACTGTGTGGAGGTTCCTCAAACAGTTAAAAATTATATCTGCCCTACGACCCAAGCAATTGCACTGTGGGGATTTACCCCAAGATACAATGGCAATGAAACGCCGGGACACCTGCCCCCCGATGTTTATAGCAGCAATGGCCACGATAGCCAACTGTGGAAGGAGCCTCGTTGTCCAATGAAAGATGAATGGATAAAGAAGATGTGGTTTTATGTATACAATGGAATATTACTCAGTATTAGAACTGACAAATACCCACCATTTGCTTCAACGTGGATGGAACTGGAGGGTATTATGCTGAGTGAAGTAAGTCAGCGGAGAAGGACAAACATTTATGTTCCTCATTTCATTTGGGGAATATAATAATAGTGAAAGGGAATATAAGGGAAGGAGAGACATGTGTGGGAAATATCAGAAAGGGAGACAGAACGTAAAGACTGCTAACTCTGGGAAACGAACTAGGGGTGGTAGAAGGGGAGGAGGGCGGGGGGTGGGAGTGAATGGGGTGACGGGCAACTGGGTTGTTATTCCTGTATGTTAGTAAATTGAACACCAATAAAAAAATAAATTAAAAAAAAAAGAAATGACAAATACCTACCTTTTACTTCAACGTGGATGGAACTGGAGGGTATTATGCTTAGTGAAATAAGTCAATCAGCGATGGACAAACAGTAATGGTTTCATTCATTTGGGGAATATAAAATATAGTGAAAGGGAAGAAAGGGGAAAGGAGAAACAAGAGCTTTAAATGACTCACTGGACCAGGTGGATTTCACAGATATTTACAGAACTTTACATCCAATCGCAACTGAATACACTTCTTCTCAAGTGCACCTGGAACTTTCTCCAGAATGGACCACATCTGAGTCACAAATCAGGTCTCAACTGATACCGAAATATTTGGATTGTCCCCTGCATATTTTTAGACCATAGTGCTTTGAAATTAGAACGAAACCACAAGTAGTTTGGAAGGATTTCAAACACGTGGAGGTTAATGACCATCCTGCTAAAAGAAGAAAGGGTCAACCTGGAAATTAGAGAAGAATTAAAAAGATTCATGGAAACTAATGAAAATGAAGATACAACCATTCAAAATCTTTGGGTACAGCAAAAGCAGTTTGAGGGGGAAAGACATCGCATTAAAATCCTCCCTCAAAGCATTGGCCGAGAAGTCGTCAAATTCTCCCCCTTTGCAGATGACATAATACTGTACGTGGAAAACCCCATATACTCCACTCCAAGATTGCTAGAACTCATACAGCAATTTGGCAGCATGGCAGGATACAAAATTAATGCCCAGAAGTCAGTGGCATTTCCATACACTGAGACTGAAGAAAGAGAAATAAGGAGTCAATCCCATTTACAATTGCACCCAAATGCATAAGATACCTAGGAATAAACCTAAGCAAAGAGGTAAAGGATCTCTACCCTAAGAACTGCATAACACTTCTGAAAGAAATTGAGGAAGACACAAAGAGATGGAAAAATATTCCATGCTCATGGATTGGAAGAATTAATATTGTGAAAATATCTGTGCAACCAGGTCAGTTTATACCTTCAATGCAATCCCTATCTAAATATCATGATTTCTTCAGAGAGTTGGAACAAATAGAATTGTGTGGAATCAGAAAAGACCCTGGATAGTCAGGTGAATATGAAAAAGAATACTAGAGCCGGGGGCATCACAATGCCAGATTTAGTTGTAGTTCAAAGCTCTGATTATCAAGACAGTATGGTGTTGGCACAAAACCCCTGTGATCAAGACCGGAGCTTATATCAAAAGTCAGATCTTTAACGGACTGAGCCTACCCGGTGTCCCCTATAGTTGTTTAGCTCAATCAAAGAAATATTCCCTATGGAATTTTTAGTTGGAATGCTATATATCAAAAGTCTTCAGTAATTCTAAAATTATTTCATAAGCAGTAGAACTAAGTGCTTATTTCTCTTTTTAAAGATTTTATTTATTCATGAGAGAAAGCGAGAGAGAGAGAGAGAGAGAGAGAGAGAGAGAGAGGCAGAGGGAGAAGCAGGCTCCATGCAGAAAGCTGATGCAGGACTTGATCCTGGGTCTCCAGGATCACGCCCTGGGCTGAAGGCAGCGCTAAACCCGAGCCACCAAGGCTGCCGCTTTCTTCTCAGTAGTCTCTGCCCATTTCCCTGTCATATAATAAACTGATTCCCCAGAGTGTTAGAAGTGATACAAGGCATAGGAATATGAACATTAGAAAATGTATGTTTGGTTTTACCTGGATTCTCTCCGCCCCCAAATACTTCATCATTATCCTGCTGGATAATTTTCTTAGACTTCTCCTGGGACATGAGTCCCATAATAAACCTATTAAAATATACTAACCAAAGTTGATCTTGTGCATGATTCATCAGTACCCTATTACTATTTTCCCATAAGTCATTAAGAATTTATGTCAAAGGATGTTTCTGAAATAAAAAAAACATTTCCATAGAAAAATACATTAGAGGTGCTAAGTTTACCTTTTCCTCAGGAAAATAAATGGAAATCGCCCTCTGTGAAATAGTAGAATAGCTTATCAAAAAATAATTCTAGGTTCTTTTCCTTTTATGACTTTTATCTGAAGATTTGGTAATATGATAGCAGGTGGAATATTTCAGGATTCTAGATTTGAGAGGATGTTGAGGTAAAACATGAAAAAAATTCTATTTTTAGAATAGAAACATCTATTTCTATTAGATGTTTTGGGGTGAAACATGAAGGTTTTTATAAAGAAATACACAGCTTTGTGGGAAGACAATGAAAATAGTTATTTCTCCATGAAGCATTAGCCTACCACTTGTTTTTTTTTTATTTAACATAATTGAGTACATTAGTTTTCATTCAATATTTCACATTAACCATCAGTCTTTTGATAATGTTTAAGTATTCTCAGTTTTTATTTGTCGGATGTTTCAACTTCTATTCATTATATAGCAGTGAGTGGTGTGTTGAATATATATTCAATAGTTAAATTAATAAATTGAATTGTAAAAATATTTTAAATGGTAATTTTTACCAATTAACTGAAATATGTGGAACATGGCATATTTCCTTAATGTGGGTACATTTATACTTTAGAAAGACTTGATGGATAGTCCTGGTGTGGTGTCCAAGATAGTTCTAAATAATCTATGCAAAGTGTTTGTATCTAATTTCTATATATGAGTTCTTCTGAACTTCATTAACAATATTTTGTGAACATATTCTTAGATGTTCAACTGTTAACTAGATTTTAAAAAACTATTAGGAATTTTTAAATAATGAAGTGAAAATGACAGTTAATTAAATTTCATATAAAGATACCTTTCTTTAAAATTTTAATTCCAATATAGTTAACATACCGTGCCATATTATTTTCAGATGTATAATGCAGTGATTCAACAATTCCATTCATCATCGAGTGCTCAGCATAACAAGAGCATTCCTTAATCCCTATCACCTATTTCACCCATCTCCCCCTCCCCTCTGGTAACCATCAGATTGTTCCTATAGTTAAGAGTCTGTTTCATGGTTTAGAAAACATCATATTTTTAAAGAATCAAGAATAAAGATAGGAGTCCAAAGGCTCAATTAGTATCTGAAAATAGAATGTATAACGGCTTGAGAAAATATGGGTACTACTTATATAAACTATTTGTTTAATACAAATACAAGTTCAGAATACAACATTAGAATGACCTGATCTCTGAATTTTTGCAATGAAAATGGCAATAAATAAACTGATAGAGGTAGTATTCAGTACTTCCCAAAAAGAACCCTCAGAATTTTCACTAGAAAGTATTAATTAGGGTTGGGTTGATCACTAATTTCCATCAGCAGTAGGAATTTTATGCTCAGAAAAGATGACATAAGAAAAACATAATGTCTTCTATATTTTAGGGGGAAAAGTGAAGCATGAGAAGAGCTCATGCCCAATGAGTACAGTTCCCATGTAACATTTGTAAAAAAATGGAGGCAGGGTAAACGTGTAGCAGAGAATTAGAGGACATTATTCAGATGTCAATAATCTGACAATCAATCAATAAGATTGATATTAAACACAGAAGGTATACCCATAAAATATATAAAGAATTGGGGAAAATGAAGAATGTATTTACGGAAGAAAAAATGTTTAAGCTGCGAGGTACTTTTTGTGAAAATAACATTAAGAAAATAGGGGCAGATATTTAAGCTTGTCTAACTGATTTATTATTGTCTGTATTGATTTTCTCAGTAAGATTTGTGAAAGCTCAACCACCCAGAAATGAATAATAGAACATCAGTGACCAACTTCATCCTCCTGGGTCTGACCGATAATCCAGAAATACAGGCTGTAAATTTCCTCTTTCTATTTCTCACCTACGTACTGAGTGTTACTGGAAATCTCACCATCATCATTCTTACCCTGCTGGATTCCCACCTGGAGGCTCCCATGTATTTTTTCCTCTGAATTTCTCCTTAGAAATTTCATTCACTTCTGCCTGTAATCCTAGATTTTTCATCAGCATCGTAACTGGAGACAAATCTATTTCCTATAATGCTTGTGCAGCTCAGCTATTTTTCTTTGTCCTCCTTGGCTAACCAGTTTTTCTTCTGGCTGCTATGTCCTATGATCATTATGCGGCTATCTGCAAGCTTCTACATTATACAACCACCATGAGTAACAAGATTTGCTACCAGCTTGTAGTCAGCTCTTGGGTGGCTGGTTTCTTGGTAATCTTCCCACCACTAGCCATGGGTCTGCAGTTGGATTTCTGTGACTCCAATGTCATTGACCACTTCACCTGTGATTCTGCTCCTTTACTCCAAATGTCTTGCACAGACACAAGTACTCTAGAGCTCATGAGCTTTGTTTTAGCCATACTTACTCTTATGTCCACTTTGATGTTAGTAATTCTCTCCCACTCTTACATCCTTAGAACAATTCTGAAAATCCCTTCAGCTCAACAAAGAAAAAAGGCCTTCTCAACCTGCTCCCATATGATAGTTGTCTCTATCTCTTATGGGAGCTGCATCTTCATGTATGTCAAAACATCAGCAAAGGAAGGGGTTGCTTTGACAAAAGGTGTGGCTATGCTCAGTACCTCTGTTGCTCTCATGCTGAATCCATTTATTTACACTTTAAGGAACCAGCAGGTGAAAGAAGCATTTAAGGACGTTGTGAAAAAGATACTTTTCTCAAAACCATTGATCTGATGTAATTTATAACTAAAATATTGTGAAAAATTTAAAGTGGGAAACCTCAATCAAGCCGACTTTGGATGCTAGAAGAGGGAGCTGGAAGCGGGGAGCCATACCACTCAATATCAACTACAGGAAGAATTGTCAGTCACAGACCTCAGCAGAAAAATGGAGGGCAGGAAACAATAATCAATTACAGGCCCCAAAGAGGAAAGATGTACACTGCTTCTCTAACAATAAATCAACTACTCTTGCAATTCAGCCGGTGAGAGATCATCATCACCCTAAATACTTGCTTTTCTCAAAAACTTTTGTTCAGAGCAACTCTTCCCAACCTCCACCTTCTTCTCCAGAAAATAACATTCTTCTTTGTTGGATTTGCCCATAGCTTTCATGACCCAAACGGTAATTCTCTGTTATTCGTTATTCCCAAATAAACCCATTTTTTTTTCTGGTAAAATAACCAGCTGTTTTGTTTTTAAGGTTAATACTATACACACAGCAATTTTGCCGGAGAACCAATAGAAAATTCATTGTTTTACTTCTTCTCTCTTAGTTTTATCACTTCTCAGGAATACAGTTATTTATGGCATTTTGGATTCAGTGTTCCTATATTATAAATTCTCTTTATATGAATTTAAGCACAAAATCATCATGGAATGATCTGTAATGTTTTCCCATGACATAATACAAAGAAATGACTGAATCACTTCTTATATAAATGTATATGCTTCAAGTATTATATATGTGTTGCTATTTATCCCTGCATCATTTATTCAAAAAGCATATGGCATTAGTATTTTTTAGTTATTAAATCATATGTATATTGATTGCCAACATTTATCATAATACCCAGTGCTCATCCCACCAACTGCCCCCCTTAGTGCCCATCACACAGTCACCCCAACCCCCTGCCCACCTCTCCATATATATGTATGTGTGCATATGTATATTATATAAACTCTGTCATTAAGAACAAATTTCATGAGTGAAGAAATTTTTTAATTGGGGTTATTACTTAAAGGAAAGACAATAACATGCAACCATCCTTCTATTAATCATAATAAAGACAACTAGCATCATTTGGTTTGGTAATGAAGCTCTCTAGGGACCTTTACCCAAGCCTGTGGTTTATGAGGATATATAAACATACATCTTAGCCGATAGTATTGTTTTTTCTCTAAATTGTCTCAGTCTAATTTTGATAAGAGTCACCTATTGTAGTATATGGGATTATATTGCTGCCTATCGCACATAAAAAATAAGCCATCTCCCCTTGCTTAAAAAAGAGAGGGAAAGAGTTCTTAGGCAAAGAAAATACCATCCAATTTTACTAGTCAACTTCATTTGGCCTATTTGGTTGTATGCAAAGCACACATAACTTTCAGATTAGATAGATTCAGATAAAGGCCAAGTCCACCTAAGGATGCATATTAACAATCTGTAAACGGTGGCATCCTCTTGGTACATTTATTTATGAAAGTGAAATGGAAGCTTTTTGCCTTGTCCAAGTGACATATCTGATCATATTTGGATGCTACCAACCACAATCATACACACACACACACACACACACACACATATACCACAAATAAATTTAATCACTTAAAAATTATTAAGGTGATTAGTGGTTACTAGTGTCTGGTATTTTCAGGTGCCTTGTGGAAGTAGCCACACTCTTATCATCAGCATACTAAGACACTGAGAAAAATAGGATGATATAGATAATACATATCATTTTCCTTTTTCATTTGTTTGTTCCTTTCTTTTTACCTAGACATGAGGATACATAATGAATCATCCCTTCACCTAAAAGCAACTTTGACAAGTCTAATTGCTATAGACCAAATGTATTTCTACTAAGTTATACTGCTAAATTCTGGCTTCAAAGTATTGTGTGTGTTTTTATGATATGCTTAACTTCCTTTAAATGACTTCTACCAAGCTTATTTAAGCACTCAGTTTCTTGGTTTTATTTTAACTACAAAGTTGCATGAATTTTTATTTTACTGATTTTTTATTTACTTGACGAGCACAAATTAAGTAACCTAAAGCTTATTTCAGGAGCCCAATAAATATTTGATATATTATATCATATAATCTCTGTTTTTTAGAACACCCTTCATCCCTCAAGTTGAGGAACCATACTCCTTTTTTTTTCATTGGAGTTCAATTTGCCAGCATTTAGCATAACATCCAGTGCTCATCCCACCAAGTGCACCCCTCAGAGCCCATCACACAGTCACTGCAAGCCCCGGCCACCTGCCTTTCCACTACCTCTTGTTCATTTCCCAGATGAAGGCGTCTAAATTTTTGTCACCCTCATAGATATTTTCACTCATTTTATCTCCTTTCCTCTTTATTCCCTTTCATTAATTTTATATTCCCCAAAGAATGAGACCATGTAATGAATGTCATTCTCTGATTGATTTGTTTCACTCAGCATAATACACTCCAGTTCCGTCCATGTCGAAGCAAATGGTGGGTATTTCTCATTTCTAATGGCTGAGGATATTCCATTATACACATAGACCATATCTTCTTTATCCATTCATCTGTCGATGGACATCGAGGCTCCTTCCACAGTTTGGCTATTGTGGACATTGCTGCTAGAAACATCGGGGTGCAGGTGTCGTGGTGTTTCACTACATCTGTAACTTTGGGGTAAATCCCCAGCAGTGCAATTGCTGGGTCGTAGGAGAGATCTATTTTTAACTCTGTGAGGAACCTCCACACAGTTTTCCAGAGTGGGTACACCACTTCACATTCCCACCGACAGGGCAAGAGGGTTCCCCTTTCTCCACACATCCTCCAACATTTGTTACTTCCTGTTTTGTTACTTTTCACCATTCTCACTACTGTGAGGTGGTATTTCATTGTGGATTTGATTTGTATTTCCCTGATGGCCAGTGATGAGGAGCATTTTCTCATGTGCTTGTTGGCCATGTCTAGGTCTTCCTGTGTGAGATTTCTGTTCATGTCTTTTGCCCATTTCATGGTTGGATTGTGTTTCTTTGCAGTTGAGTTTCATAAGTTCTTTATAGATCTTGGATATTGGTCCTTTAAATAATACGTCATTTGCAAATCTCTTCTCCCATTCTGTAGGTTGTCCTTTAGTTTTGTAGACTGTTTCTTTTGCTGTGCAGAGGCTTCTTATCTTGAAGTCCCAAAAGTTCATTTCTTTTAATAATAAATTTATTTTTATTGGTGTTCAATTTGCCAACATACAGAATAACACATTCCCACCAACAGTGTAAGAGGGTTCCTTTTTCTCCGCATCCTCTCCAACATTTGTGGTTTCCTGCCTTGTTAATTTTCCCCATTCTCACTGGTGTGAGGTGGTATCTCATTGTGGTTTTGATTTGTATTTCCCTGAAGGCAAGTGATGCAGAGCATTTTCTCATGTGTGTGTTGGCCATGTCTATGTCTTCCTCTGTGAGATTTCTGTTCATGTCTTTTGCCCATTTCATGATTGGATTGTTTGTTTCTTTGCTGTTGAGTTTAATAAGTTCTTTATAGATTTTGGAAACTAGCTCTTTATCTGATACGTCATTTGAGAATATCTTCTCCCATTCTGTAGGTTGTCTTTTAGTTTTGTTGACTGTATCCTTTGCTGTGCAAAAGCTTCTTATCTTGATGAAGTCCAATAGTTCATTTTTGTTTTGTTTCTTTTGCCTTCGTGGATGTATCTTGCAAGAAGTTACTGTGGCTGAGTTCAAAAAAGGTGTTGCCTGTGTTCTCCTCTAGGATTTTGATGGAATCTTGTCTCACATTTAGATCTTTCATCCATTTTGAGTTTATCTTTGTGTATGGTGTAAGAGAATGCTCTAGTTTCATTCTTCTACACGTCGAGTTGTCCCCACACCATTTATCGAAGAGACTTTCTTCCAGTGGATAGTCTTTACTGCTTTGTCGAATATTAGTTGACCATAAAGCTGAGGGTCCACTTCTGGGTTCTCTATTCTGTTCCATTGGTCTATTTGTCTGTTTTTGTGCCAGTACAACACTGACTTGATGACCAAAGCTTTGTAGTACAACCTGAAATCTGGCATTGTGATGCCCCCAACTCTGGGGTCTTTGGGGCTATTTGGGGTATTTTCTGATTCACACAAATCTTAAGATGATTTGTTCCAACTCTCTGAAGAAAGTCCATGGTATTTTGATAGGGATTGCATTAAACGTGTAAATTGCCCTGGGTACATTGACATTTTCACAATATTAATTCTTTCAATCCAGGAGCATGGAATATTTTTCCATCTCCTTGTGTCTTCCTCAATTTCTTTTAGAAGTGTTCTGTAGTTTTTAGGGTATAGATCCTTTACCTCTTTGGTTAGGTTTACTCCTAGGTATTTTATACCTTTGGGTGCAATTGTAAATGGTAGTGACTCCTTCTTTTCTCTTTCTTCAGTCTCATTGTTAGTGTATAGAAATGCCACTGACTTCTGGGCATTGATTTTGTATCCTGCCACACTGCCAAATTGCTGTATGAGTTCTAGCAATCTTGGGGTGGAATTTTTTCTACGTACGGTGTCATGTCATCTGAGAAGAGGGAGGGTTTGACTTCTTTGTCGATTTGAATGCCTTTAATGTCATTTTGTTGTCTGATTGCTGAGGCTAGGACTTCTAGTACTATGTTGAATAGCAGTGGTGAGAGTTGACATCCCTTTTGTGTTCCTGATCTGAGGGGAAAGGCTCCCAGTGCTTCCCATTGAGGATGATATTTGCTGTGGGCTTTTCATAGACGTTTTTTAAGATGCTGAGGAATGTTCCCTCTATCCCTCCACTCTGAAGAGTTTTGATCAGGAATGGATGCCGTATTTTGTCAAATGCTTTCTCTGCATCTATTGAGAGGATCATATGGTTCTTGGTTTTTCTCTTGTTGATGTGAAATACCATTTTGATTGCTTTATGAGTTTTGTACCATCCTTGCATCCCGGGGATGAATCCCACTTGGTCATGGTGAATAATCTTAATGGACTGTTGGATCCTTTTGGCTAGTATCTTGTTGAGAATTTTTGCATGTTTGTTCATCAGGGATATTGGTCTATAATTTTTTTTATGGGATCTTTGTCTGGTTTTGAAATTCAGGTGATGCTGGCCTCATAGAAAGTGTTTGGAAGTATGCCATCCCTTTCTGTATCTTTTGGAACAGCTTTAGTAGAATAGGTTTTGTTTCTTTTTTAAGCTTGGTTTAATTCCCCTGGGATGCTATCTTGTCTTGGACTTTTGTGTCTTAGGAGGCTTTGGATGACTGCTTCAATTACCTCCCTGCTTATTGGCCATTTCGGGTTTTCTATCTCTTCCTATTCCAGTTTTGGTAGTTTGTGGTTGTCCAGAAGTGCATCCATTTCTTCTAGATTACCTAATTTATTGGGGTATAGCTACTCATAATAAGTTTTAAAATCATTTGTAAGCCCTTGGTATTGGTTGTGATCTCTCCTTTTTCATTCGTGACTTTTACAAAAATATTTATTTATGATGAGAGAGAGAGAGAGAGAGAGAGAGAGAGGCAGAGACACAGGCAGGCAAGGGAGAAGCAGACTCCATGCAGGGAGTCCGACTTGGGACTCGATCTCGGGTCTCCAGGATCAGGCACTAGACTGAAGGTGGAGGTATACCGCTGAGCCACCTGGGCTGTCCTTCATTCGTGACTTATTAATTAGAGTCTTTTCTCCTTTGTTTTAAATAAGGCTGGCTAAGGGTTTATCTATCTTATTAATTCTTTCAAAGAACCACTTCCTGGTGAGGTTAGCTTGTGTATTTGAGTTTTTTCAAAAAAAATTTTTTTTTAGTTTTTTCAATTTTTGAGGGAGGCGTGTATTGCGATGTATTTTCCTCATAGGACTCCTTTCGCTGTATTTCAAGATTTGAACAGTATCATCATTTTCAGTAGTTTTCATGAATCTTTTTAATTCTTCTCTAATTCCCTGGGGGACCCGTTCTTTTAGCAGGATGCTCTTTAACCTCCTTGTGTTTGAGTTTCTTCCAAATTTCTTCTTGTGATTGAGTTCTAGATTCAAAGCATTGTGGTCTGAAAATATGCAAGGGACAATCCCAATCTTTTGGTATCGGTTGAGACCTGATTTGTGACCCAGTATGTGGTCTATTTTGGAGAAAGTTCCATGTGCACTTAAGAAGAATGTGTATTCAGTTGCATTGGCATGCAAAGTTCTGTAAATATCTGCGGAATCTACCTGGTCCAGTGTATCATTGAAAGCTCGTGGGTCTTTGGAGATGTTGTGCTTAGAAGATCTGTCAGTTGGAGAAAGCTCTGTCTTAAAGTCTCCCAGTATTAGTGTATTATTATCTAAGTATGTCTTAACTTTGGTTATTAACTGATTGATATACTTGGCAGCTCCCACATTTGGGGCATAAATATTCATGATTGTTAGGTCCTCTTGTTGGATATGCCCTTTAAGTATGATATAGTGTCCCTCTTCATCTGTTACTACAGTCTTTGGGATAAACTTTAATTTATCTGATGTGAGGATTGCTGCCCCTGCTTTCCTTTCAGGACCCTTTGAATGGCAAATGGTTCTCCAACCTTTCCTTTACAGGCTGTAAGTGTCCTTAGGTCTAAAATGAGTGTCTTCGAAACAGCAAATAGTTGGGTCTTGCTTTTTTAACCAGTCTGAAATCCTGCATCTTTTGATGGCATCATTAAGCCTATTGACATTCAGAGGTACTGTTGAAAGATAAGAATTTAGTGTCATCATGATATTCAGTCCCTGTTTTTGTCGGTTGTTTCTTTAGGCTTCATCTTTCTTTAGAGGGTCCCCCTTAATATTTCTTTTGAAGCTTGTTAGGTGATCACATATTCTTTAGTTTCTGTGTATCTTGAAAGCTCTTTATCTCTTCTCCTATTCTGAATGAGAGACTTGCTGGCTCTCTGGAGAGAGAAAAGCATTCTTGACGGCATGTTCTTCTCCTTTAGGACCCTGGATATATCCTGCCAGCCTTTCCTGCCCTGCCGGGTCTCTGTGGAGAGGTCTGCTATTAATATAATATTTCTCCCCATATAAGTTAGGGGTCTCTCGTGTCTTGAGGCTTTAAGGATTTTCTCTTTATCTTTGGAATTTGCAGGTTTCACTATTAAATGTCGAGATTTTTTTGGGTTTTATTCATTTTGGTGGCCCCTTCTCTTTCTCCTGTATCTGAATGCCTGTTTCCTACCACAAATTAGGGATGTTCTCTGCTATGATATTTTCAAATATGCTTTCTGGCCCTATGTCCTTTCTGGTGCCCTCTGGACCCAATTAAACATAGATTTTCCTTTTGAGGCTGTCATTTATTTCCATTATCCTTTCCTCATGATCTTTTAATGGTTTTTTTCTCTTTTTGTCGGCAGCTTCCTTCCTTGCCATCAACTTGTCTTCTGTGTCACTCACTCTTTCTTCTACCTTTTAACCATCATCCTTACGACCTCCAGTTTGGATTGCATCTCATTTCATTGGTTTTTCATTTCGGCCTGATTTGATCTAAATTCTGCAGTCATGAAGTCTCTTGATTTTTTACGATTTTTTCCAGAGCCACCAGTAGCTTTATAATTGTGCTTCTCTATTGGCCCTCTGACATTGAATTGTAATCCATATTCTGTAACCAGTGGCAGAGAGTACTGTTTCTGATTCTTCCTTTTGTGGTGAATTCTTCTTTCTAGTCATTTTTCTCAGTGCAGAGTGGCTGTATGAGCGGGCTGCATCAAGAATATCAACCACGACCTAAGTAAATTTGACTGTAGATAATTCTGCCAAGGTCAGAGACCAGAAATTGAAAACAAAGATGAGAATGAAATAAAACAAAAGGACCACTAAAGTGAAAAACACATTTTACAACTAAGTAGTAAAAAATAAGAGGCCAGGAATCCTAGAGAAGAAGAGATGAAAAGGAAAAGAAAAAAAAAGAAAGAAAAACGGGTATGAAAAAAGGGGGGGTGGGATTGAGAGATGGTGGTGGCGAAGAAGTTGTATTGGAGGGAGAATTTAGTCTACCTGAGGTGTTCTAAGGGGTGATCCTCTTATTTCTGAGTATATTGTTTGGTATATTATGATGATGCTCATTCCCAAATTCATATAAACCAGAAATATTTGTTTAAGGGTGCAATATTGACCACCAAAACATAAATGAGATAAAAGAGAGGGCAGAATGGAAATCAGGCATCTCACAGGATGAACCAGCATGGTGTTACCACTTGGATCTGGTATATGGTGGTCATATTTTAGAAGGTATTACCTTCTGCCATTGTAGGACAAAATGAGGCCGAGAAAAGAAAAAACACAAAACAAAAAGAGCATATTTTGTGTATCTCCCAAAATTGAGTATGTTGAAGGGAATCTAGAAGTAGAAAGTATATCTAGAACCTGTAATTGTAGAAATATCAAAGTCAAAAAGGAAGAAATTTAAAAATGAAGAGGTGGTAAAATATTGTAGTTAAGGTGAGAAAAGAGAAAAAAACTGGAAATTTACAGTCTGATATAAAAATGAGTTGTACTGGAAAAAGGAAGAAAATAAAAAAGGAGGATACCCTCTGGTTCTACATACTGTAAATCCCTTGACTTCCCCTGGAGCTTTCCAGTGCTGCTTGGTCAAGAACTTCCTCTTCCCCTGTCCTTCCAGCTGGTCGTCTGGGGGAGGGGCCTGTTGTGCGGACAATCAGGTGTGTGCACCTGGGGGATCTGCCCCGCCCCCTGCCAGGTGCACAGCTCAGTGGTAGCTGTTTATCCTGTGAGGCCCCTGTCCCCTTGGCCCCACTCTGTCCCAGGCACAGGGTGATACGAGGAAGAACAACACTGGGGGCGGCCGTGTCCCCAGCTCTGGAGTCAGCTCCCCGCAGTAGCTACTTGCAGCTCCCAGTCCGCACTGGCCTGGATGCTCCGGGGGCAGGGGGCGCTGACCTGCACAGCCTGGGGGCGCCTGTTGTTCACTGTCCTGTGCCCTCCCTGCCTCCCCTGTCCCAGGGGGAACGCCGGATCCTGGACTGTGTCCTCTGGCACCCTGGGCTCCGGGGCCAGTGCTGCTAGAGTCGCGCTCCCGGTCTGCGGCTCCCGAAGGCAGCCGGGCCCAGCCCCCTCTGCCTGGAGCGCCCTCCTGACCCCCCTCCGCCCGGAGCAGCCTTCTCCCCGGGGCCCTGCCCTCCACCCTCCAGCCCTTCACCGAGCTGGGCCCACAGGCTGAGTCATGCTCTCCCCAGCTGCACTTCCTCTGTTAGTGACCCTGGGAATGTGGAGGCCTCACTGCCCCTCCTGTGGTTCCCCCCGAGTTCCCTGCTGACCGCCTTTCATCCGGGAAGCATCTGGTGCAAATTTTTAAAGTTCCTGCTTCCCCCGCGCGGGGCTCTCCTGTTGCGGAAGCTCCCGCCGGCCCCCTTAGCCCCCTCCTTATAGTGCCCTTCCCCCACTTGATTCTTTTTTATTTTTTTTTCTGCCTCCCTACCTTGTTAGAAGCTCAAACCCTTCTGTCTGCATCGTTCCAGCTGTTCTCTCTTTAAATCTCAGGTCGAATTCATAGGTTTTCATGATGATTTGAAAGTTATCTATGTAAGTTGGTGGAAACAGGTGACTTGCGGACCCTACTCCTCCACCATCTTGCCCCGCCCCCTTCCTTCAGGATTCTGACAAACATACCATTTCTCCATAATGTCTTCAATATCACACCATTTGTCACATGCGACTTGTGAGTGTGAATTTCAGAGGACACTTAGTGCATTTTCACCCAGGAAAGGATACGAATGTTAATTAATAAATAGGTTAAGAAGGTGGCATCCAATTATAATGGAAATTTAACTTTTTCTAAGAATAAAGTCATGAAAAAGTTGAAGTGAATAAATATGTATTCCATTTCTGACAATGCTGAGCTAAGTGGTTCATATCAAACTATCTATTCTAAGTTTTTAAAAAGATTTTAAAAATGTTTTAAAGTACAGTTAAATACTTTTCAGTTAGGACGTATGCTCATACTAGAATTCAACAACAAGAAAATGTACAACTCAAATGCTGGAGAGGGATTTGAACAGAGACTTCACCAAAAATGAAACACCAATGGCATAGAAGCACATAAAAAGATGTTCAAGATCATATATCACAAAGAAATTAGAAATTAAAGCATCAATGAGGCACTGCTTAAAACCTATTAAAAATGTTTAAAAAAAAACACTGACCACATCAATGCTGGCAAGGATGTGTATCAACAGAAAAATCTCATTTATTGCAAAACTGTACAGCCACTTTGGAAAAGAGCTTGGTAATATCTTAGACAGCAAAACATACTCTTGCTCATACAGTCCAGCAATTTTACTCCTTAGTAT